>NW_026895901.1:0-10015 GCF_033153095.1 Gastrolobium bilobum | reverse complement strand
TAGAATATTAAGAAATGTGGAAGAAAATTTAATGTAAAAAATCTAGAATGTGGAAGAAAATTAAGGAAAAGCAACGGTTATTACTCTAAAGTAGCAAATGCATAATTAATGTAACGAATTTATGTTAAAGTGAGGAATAACAAAGTGGCAATAGTTTTCCTAGTTTCTCATGTTGCATAAGAAATTATTCCTCTTCTGCATACCCATTAAATATACGGGACTCATTATATTAAAGACTCCGGAGAAATCAATTTCCATTCAATTATATGACAACATGGTTTTTTTTATCTCATTGATTGCTTGTGTTGGAGGATTACGTAAAGATTTTTTGTTCTTTCCATTATAGTTGATTATATAGTGTAGAAGTTGGGAGCGGTAGATGGATCAGGGATGGAAATTTCAGATAAGGTTTTGGTGATGCCTGTTTGCTACTGTCACAATTTTAATTAATGACAAATGATTGACTTATATGAAATTTTGGCTCGTGGACAGACCCTATCTCGTGGGATTATATAAGTTTTTGGCTCATGCAGGCTTTTTTATTTGTAGGATTTTTTGCCTTAACTCGTGCGAGCTAGGGCCTAACAGGAAGAGATAGCCTGTTTTGATGACTCTACTTTATATGTAAATTTAGGGGTGACAATATGGGTTGAGCACGACGGCAGTGGCGGAGCCAGCATGACATGTTAGCAAGTGCCAAAAAATTCAGCTAGTGCCCAAATAGCTACGGTTCTTTGGCTACGACCAAAACGTGGCTAATTTTCAAAAAATTTGAACAGAATTTGCTACTTTTCAAATGTAGCTAAATGAACGTGGCTAAATAAGCCAGTGCCAAGGCAACTGTAGGCCACAACGTGGCTCCGCCACTGCCCGGCGGGTCAACCCGCCAAAACGGGACGAGTTGGGTTGAGATTTTCAACCCACCAACCCACTTCAACCCGCCCCGCCTAGAAGTGGGTCAAAACGGGTTGACCCGTCGGGTTATATATATATATATATTTTACAATTAAGTAGTATTTCATTTGTCATTAAATTTTTGTGATATCCAATTTTTTTTTTACATTAGTACTTCTTAGAAAAAATAAAGAATAACAATTTTATTTATGACAAATGTTATCTTTATATGGAGACGAATGAGTTCCTAAAGAATGTTTTGACAAATATTAGTATACATTTAAGATTGAGATTGAGAAAAATTAAAAGAAGTGTGAAATAAAATAAAATAATATTAGAAAATTAATAAAATATAATTTATTTTTAAATTTTAATTATTTATTTTTTTAATTGACGGGTTGGTGGGTTGACCCGCCAACCCACCATAAAACGGGGTGAGTTCATTTTTCCCACCCATATTTAATGGCGGGTTAACCCGCCTTGTCCCGTTTTTGGCGGGTTGGTGGCGGGGCGGGGCGGGCCAACCAACGTTAAAAGCATGTTTATAGTACTCACATTTAATCAACAACGAAAAACCATTGTTGTTATCAAAAAAAAAAAAAAAAAAAACCATTGTTAAAAGTAGGGGGTGTAAATAGGCTGGATAGAGATAGGCTTTAGCTTAAATAGGTCAGACACATGTAAAATACTTTAGGCATGGCCAGATTCGTTAGCTTGTGCACGCCCAAATTATAAATTTAGCATGGCGTATATTTAAAAAACAAAAGTCTTGACATAGACTTGTTAGCCTGTTTAAGCCTACAAGACGTTCAATAATTAAAGAAAATAATTAAAATAATATAATTTTATTATTCAAAACCATTAAAATAATAATTTATTTATTTAATTTAAAATAAATAATATAAAATAGGTCGGCCTATAAGTTTATAGGCCCTCTATGTAAAAGAAAGTCTATGAGTTACTTTCTAAATAATTTTTTTAAGATCCGAAACTGTTCTATAATTTAATTCTTTCATTGAGTAGTTAATAATAATAATTTATTCCCCCTCCTCTCCTTCTACGGTAGTATAGTATAGGATATAGAATCAGATATATTAATTAGCATTTTAATTAACATTTATTTATTTAGAATTAAGAAATCCCTCCCTCCTCGATGTATGTAAGTGACAAAACAAAGATGGATTGGATATTTGGATTGGATTGGGCCCAAAACAAAACAAAACAAAGATGATGCTGCTGAAAATAACACCCGACCCAAGTCCATTCATTGCATTGCTTTTACTCAGTGTAGTGTAGTGTCTGATTGTCAAGTCAAGTGTGGCCCTCTCCAATGCAAATCAATGTAATGTGCTTTGGACACTTGACCACGCGCGCGCTTTTTAGCAGGTAATCTATAATAATTTGATTTCAGCGCAAATATTATAATTTAAAGTTTTATTATAATTAATTAAAGATGGATTGGATTGGGCCAAAACAAAACTGATCAAAATAACCAACCATTGCTCTTAGTCTCTCTCACCTCTCAATGCATAATCCGAAACATGCAGATGCAGTCTCATCTCAGATCACAAATTTACAATTTACAATTTTCAAAGATTTTTCATCTAAAATTGGGCGGGATTTAATTTAATAACACTCACTCATTCCTCTCTTTCTTCTCTCTCTCTCTCTCTCTCTCTCTCTCTCTCTCTCTCTTTCCACCAAAGAAAAACCCTAAGCCTAGCCCCCTTCTCTTCTCTTCTCTTCTCTTCAATCAAGCTCAGCTCAACTCACAATAACAATACTGTTGAAGATCTTGTTCAACAAGATAAGCTACCAACTACAAGCAGCTCCTCAACTCACAGGAAAGGAACTTTCTTTCGCCTCTGCTTTTATTTCATTTCATTTCATTTCGTTGGTTCTACCATTTATTTTAAGTGTGTTATTGCGTTTTTTTCTTTTTTCTTTTTGTTTCAGCGACCATAAAACATGTATTTTTATTTGTATTTGTAGCTCAGCTTAAAAAAGACACTGAACAGAGGCATTTCTCCTCTTGATGGCACCCGACTCTGAGCCTCTTGAGTTGAGATTCTTCTCAAAAATCTTCCTTTACTTGCTGCTGAGGATAAGGTAACTTCCGATACCATACCATACCATACCTTTATTTTTTCTTAAATCCTCATTATTAATACTGTACGTCATGTATTTGTTTGTGCTCTATAGTCTATGGTTTATTCATTGTATCTGTATTGTTACTTTTGTTTGTAGTGATAAGTTTTTTATAACTGAATGAATCTTAGAAGCTCAGTTTCAGTTCACTCAGTATTATTACTTTGCCTCTGCTTTTAAAAAGTAGAGGAGCTTAATAGTTGTTTAAGTTTAGTGTGTGATTAATTTAAAGAGAAGAAAATAAATAAAAAAATGGATTTGAAAAATTTCTTAATAAGATTGAAGTTTAATTGCGCTGTTTGTGTTACTTTATTTAGGGAATAGGAGAGATGCTAGACTACTGTTCTGTTGATCGAAGATCAGAGTCAGATCCTCAGAGCACCTAATGTTGTGATTTGACAAGACAGCTTTATTGGTTATTAATTGCGCACTTCTTCTTGTTTGTAGTGTTAAGTTTCTTATATATAACTGAATGAATCTTAGAAGCTCTGTTTCGGTTCACTCAGTATTATTACTTTTTGCCTCTGCTTTTAAAAACATGCATGTATATAAGAGGAGGTTAATTAATAGTTGTTTAAGTTTAGTGTGTGATTAATTTAAAGAGAAGAAAATAAATAAATAAATGAATTTGAAAAATTTCTTAATAAGATTGAAGTTTAATTGCGCTGTTTGTGTTACTTTATTTGGGAATAGGAGAGATGCTAGAATACTGTTCTGTTGATCAGAGATCAGAGTCAGATCCTCAGAGCACCTAATTTGTGATTTGACAAGAGAGCTTTATTTGGTTCCTTGCATCTCTCCTGAGCTTTTCCACTTCCTACCTTTCTATACGTGTCTCTCTCTTTCACCTTTCTCAAAAACTTGGCTTCTTATGGAATTTTGAATCTTTTTTCTTTCCAAAAATGATAGTGTGATATTATCAAATTATTAATAAAGATTGAAGATGAAGAATATTATTATTATTTTTTTTAAATTCTAAACATATTAAATAGTATATCATTTTTTTTTAATTTTAAACAATTGTAGTTAAAATCCCTGCTGCTATGACTCCATTGATTATTATATTAAAACTATCTAGCTGTGCTGTGTAGCCCTGTATCATTCATTCACCTATTCTGTAGTTTATAATCTCTGGTGTCATGCATAGTCTTTCGCTTTTTCACTACAGAGAGAGTCCCTTGCTCCTGTTATCGATGTATTCTCTTGTTTATAAGGATGGTAGTATGAGATTAAAGTTTATTTGGGGAATAGGAGAGAGATACTACTGTTCTGTTGATCAGAGATCAGAGCCATTAATTGCTTTTGTCAGTCCTCATTTCACCTAATGTGCAAGTTGTGATTTGACAAGAGAGCTTGCTTTTATTTTTTGCGTCCACTCTTCTCTCTTGAGCTTTTCCGCTTCCTACCTTTCTATCTCTACGTGTCTCTCTCTTTCACCTTTCTCAAAAACTTATTGCTGCGATCTGTTCATTCTCTCTCACTTTACATTATCTTTGGACTCTCATTTCACTTCCATAGATCCATTGTCTTCAGTTCACCGAAACCGCCACCACCTACCCCATTATATTACAGATCAGAACCACTCTCTTCATTGCATGTGCACCCAACAATCAACTAGTGTTTTTTTACATGATAATGATGAGGCGTTTCAAAATAGTGTTTATGTTATTGTTTTCTCAAAACATTTCTAGAGAAAATAGTAAACACTATTTTCTCTGAAAATGTTTTAAGGAGGTAATAATGGAGCGGAGCAGAACCAAATATACCAAGGTCCTGCCAGTGTTCTGTGGTGTAGATCCCTCAGAAGTATTTCATCAAACAACTGAAGTAGTCACCTCTCTGGTAAGTAAGTACCTCTTCTTCATTCTGTATTATGTTGTGATTGTGGGGACACAACCAATAGAACTCTAAGATTGTCTTCTCTCAATCTTCTTTGCATTTCTGTTTTTTTTTTGGGGGGGGGGGGGGGGTAAATAATGTTCATTGCATTTTAATCCTCGTTTAAGCGTCTGTTGAATTTTTTCTAAATGGTGGTATCAATAACCAAAGTTTCTTTAAAGTCATCTAGATTAAGGTCTTTGTAAATGCTTCTTCTCAAGCTTTCTTCTGTTACTCTTGTTTAAAAGATGTTAGCATTTAGTAAAGCCAATTTTTTAATAAATATTATTATGATTATATTTATTTTAGTGTGAATCGCGGGTTTTTTTTATTAAATTAATCAAAGTAATTGGTCAAACTATAATGAATTATATATATATATATATATTAAATTATATATATATATATTGTGATGAATTTTTTCTCAACCCAATCATGTCTCATATTTTTAATAATTAAAATGAATTTTATTTCCTTAAAATTGGAATATATATTTCTCATCTGTCCATTCACACATATATTTTTTAATATGTATATACATTAGCTAATATAAATTAGTAAATATAATAAATTTTAAGAGTAGCTAAATTAGAACTTCAGAGGGACGGAAATAACTTACGAGTTAAGAGTTAAGAGAATACAACGGTCATCATAGTTTTGCCGCCAAAAAATATAAATTAAAAATTTTCTTTCTCTCTTTTCACTCTTCTTAAGGTTTTCTTAGGGTTTCTTTCTCTGTTTTCTTAAGGTTTTCTTAGGGTTTCTTTCTCTGTTTTCACTCCTTCTTAAAGTTTTCTTGGTTTCTTTGGGTTTCCTAGTTTCTTTCTCTTGTTCTTTCTCTTGTTCTTGGATTGTTTTATCAAGACAATGGAATTGGTGAATATGGGAGATGGGATACAAGTAGATGATGACCCAACCAGCCTGTATTGTTTGGCAACACTCCTACAAAGGTGTCAATACCTAGGTATGTTACTTCTGCCCTTTCTTTTCTTCTCTTTTCTTTTCTTTTTTTTTTTGAAAATGTTTGATTATGTGCTGATATTTCTTGCTTGAAAAGATTGAGTATGTGGGTTTCTTGCTGATATTTCTTGCTGATATTCGACTGTGTTCTTTTTTCTTTTCTTTTTTATTTTCTTGAAAATACAGTATGTTTCTTTTTTTTTCTTGAAAATAGAAGATTGAGGGTGTGTCTTGTCAACAGTTGCTTGTCAATACCATACGAAATATATATGTTTCTTTCTTTCTTTTTCTTTATTATTCTGGCAATATTGAGGGTGTGGCTTTTCCATTATGTTCTTGCTTTTCTTTTCTTTATTTCGTTTCTTTTTTTTTCTTGATAACTGTGGATGTTCGATTGTATGCTTTTGTTTCTGTCTGCCCAGACATCATATTCTTGCTGATATTTCTTGCTGATATTGGACTGTGTTCTTTATTCTTTTCTTTTTTCTTTTCTTGAAAATAAAATATGTTTCTTTTTTTTTCTTGAAAATAGAAGATTGAGGGAGTGGCTTGTCAACAGTTGCTTGTCAATACCATACGAAATATATATCTTTCTTTCTTTTTTTTTCTTTATTATTCTGGCAATATTGAGGGTGTGGCTTTTCCATTATGTTCTTGCTTTTCTTTTCTTTTTATTTCGTTTTTTTCTTGAAAACTGTGGATGTTCGATTGTATGCTTTTGTTTCTGTCTGCCCAGACATCATATTACTGGACTATTAACTGGTTTTTTTGTTTTTTAATTTTGTAAATTTGATTTTGTCTAGTTGAGTTTGTTAATTTTTTCAGTTGGTGTTTTATTTAACAAAACTAACATTGGATATATTTAGATATGTGGGTTTTCTATTTTATTTATTTTTTAAATATCTATGGTTTCGATTGGAATGATAACATGTTGGTTTTTCATCATGTTGAAGATGATGAAAAAGCTGAGAAGATGGAAGAGGATGAAGATGAGGATGAAGCTGAGATGATGGAAGAAGATGAGGATGAATATGGGAGATGGGATGCAATGGGAGATGGGATGCAAGTAGAAGAGGATGAAGCTGAGAAGATGGAAGAGGATGAAGATGAGGATGAAGCTGAGATGATGGAAGAAGATGAGGATGAATATGGGAGATGGGATGCAATGGGAGATGGGATGCAAGTAGATGAGGATGAAGATGAGAAGATGGAAGAGGATGAAGATGAGGATGAAGCTGAGATGATGGAAGAAGATGAGGATGAATATGGGAGATGGGATGCAATGGGAGATGGGATACAATGGGAGATGATGACCCAACCAGCCTGTATTGTTTGGCAACACTCCTACAAAGGTGTCAATACCTAGGTATGGTACTTCTGCCCTTTCTTTTCTTTTCTTTTCTTTTCTTTTTTTCTTGAAAATGTTTGATTATATGCTGATATTTCTTGCTTGAAAAGATTGAGTATGTGGGTTTCTTGCTGATATTCGACTGTGTTCTTTCCTTTCCTTTTTTTTTCTTGAAAATAGAGATTGAGGGTGTGGCTTGTCTTTTGTCAATACCATATGAAATATATGTTTCTTTCTTTCTTTTTCCTTATTATTCTGGCAATATTGAGGGTGTGGCTTTTCCATTATGTTCTTGCTTTTCTTTTCTTTCGATTTCGTTTCTTTTTTTTCTTGATAATACAGTGGATGTTCGATTGTGTGCTTTTGTTTCTGTCTGCCCAGACATCTTATTACTGGACTATTAACTGGTTTTTTTGTTTTTTGATTTTGTCTAGTTGAGTTTGCTAGTTTTTTCAGTTGGTGTTTTATTTAATAAAACTAACATTGGATATATTTATATATCTGGGTTTTCCATTTTATTTATTTTTTAAATATTAATGGTTCTTTCTTTCTTTCTTTCGTTTTTTTTTTCGCAATATTTAGATGTTGGTTTCGATTGGAATGATAACATGTTGGTTTTTCATCAATATTTAGCAGGTAATCTATAATAATTTGATTTCAGCGCAAATATTATAATTTAAAGTTTTATTATAATTAATTAAAGATGGATTGGATTGGGCCAAAACAAAACTGATCAAAATAACCAACCATTGCTCTTAGTCTCTCTCACCTCTCAATGCATAATCCGAAACATGCAGATGCAGTCTCATCTCAGATCACAAATTTACAATTTACAATTTTCAAAGATTTTTCATCTAAAATTGGGCGGGATTTAATTTAATAACACTCACTCATTCCTCTCTTTCTTCTCTCTCTCTCTCTCTCTCTCTTCTCCACCAAAGAAAAACCCTAAGCCTAGCCCCCTTCTCTTCTCTTCTCTTCTCTTCAATCAAGCTCAGCTCAACTCACAATAACAATACTGTTGAAGATCTTGTTCAACAAGATAAGCTACCAACTACAAGCAGCAGCTCAACTCACAGGAAAGGAACTTTCTTTCGCCTCTGCTTTCATTTCATTTCATTGGTTCTTCCATTTATTTTAAGTGTGTTATTGCATTTTTTTTCTTTCTTTTTTTTTGTTTCAGCGACCATAAAACATGTATTTCTTTTTGTATTTGTAGCTCAGCTCAAAAAAGACACTGAACAGAGGCATTTCTGAGCTAGTCCTCTTAATGGCCCCCGACACTGAGCCTCTTGAGTTGAGATTCTTCTCAATAATCTTCCTTTACTTGCTGCTGAATGCTGAGGATAAGGTAACTTCCCCTCCATACCATGCCATACCTTTATTTTTTCTTAAATCCTCATTATTAATACTGTACGTCATGTATTTGTTTGTGCTTTATAGTCTATGGTTTATTCATTGTATCTGTATTGTTACTTTTGTTTGTAGTGATAAGTTTTTTATAACTGAATGAATCTTAGAAGCTCAGTTTCAGTTCCCTCAGTATTATTACTTTGCCTCTGCTTTTAAAAAGTATATAAGAGGAGCTTAATAGTTGTTTAAGTTTAGTGTGTGATTAATTTAAAGAGAAGAAAATAAATAAAAAAATGGATTTGAAAAATTTCTTAATAAGATTGAAGTTTAATTGTGATGTTTGTGTTACTTTATTTAGGGAATAGGAGAGATGCTAGACTACTGTTCTGTTGATCGAAGATCAGAGTCAGATCCTCAGAGCACCTAATGTTGTGATTTGACAAGAGAGCTTTATTGGTTATTAATTGCGCACTTCTTCTTTTTTTTGCTTCCTTGCTTCTCTCCTGAGCTCCTACCTTTCTCTCTCTCTCTCTACGTGTCTCTCTCTTTCACTTTCTCAAAATCTTGGCTTCTTAGGGAATTTTGAAGCTTTTTTTGTTTCCAAAAAATGATAGTGTTATTATATTAGAACTATCTAGCTGTGCTGTGTACCACTGTATCATTCATTCACCTATTCTGTAGTCTATAATCCTTGTATCTTTTCCCCCAAAGATAGTCCTTGCTACTGATATCGATGTATTCTCTTGTTTACTCGTACATATATGTTTTCATTGTTTAATTTTAATTTTCACTGGCATCTAGCTTAAACGTAAAAAATGTAATTTAATTGGGCGGGATTTAATTTAATTACACTCACTCATAAAAATGGTTGGTTACCTTTTCTTTTCGTTATCTTCTCTTCCTTCTAAACAAACGATTCATTGAATCTGACTTGAATGAATGTTCTTCTTCAAGTTTTCTTTCTTTCTTTCAATCAAATCACAAAAATGGTGGTTACCTTTGGCCGATGCTCAGCTCAACTCACAATAACAATACTGTTGAAGATCTTGTTCAACAAGATAAGCTACCAACTACAAGCAGCAGCTCAACTCACATCCTCATTATTAATACTGTACGTGTCATGTATGTATATTTGTTTGTGCTCTATTATGGTTCATTCATTGTATAAAAAAAACTTATCACTACAAACAAAAGTAACAATACAGATACAATGAATAAACCATAGACTATCAAGCACAAACAAATACATAGATCCTCAGAGCACCTAATTTGTGATTTGACCTTTATTTGGTTCCTTGCATCTATCCTGAGCTTTTCCACTTCATACCTTTCTCTACGTGTCTCTCTCTTTCAAATTTCTCAAAAACTTGGCTTCTTATGGAATTTTGAGAGAGAGAGAGAGAGAAAAAATGATAGTGTGATATTATCAAATTA
>NW_026895900.1:0-103838 GCF_033153095.1 Gastrolobium bilobum | reverse complement strand
AATTCGCTGAAATCGATCGGAAAGCCTATATCAGTTGGAGCACACTGAAACTATTCTTGAAGGCTTACCCATCAGAATATACTCCGTTTGTTATGATGATACACGGACGTGAGTGTGATTGCTCTGTTGCATATCAACAGTGGAGCTAATGGCTCATGAACAACTTCTAGTCAAGCAAAATGATAATCTCCTAACTGAAGGAATAACTGTGAACCTCACCCAACGTTCACCAAGTTCGCTCCAGGAAGTTACTAACGAAGAAGACGACTCTGTTTCTGAAATCAGAAAACAGAGTCGAACAGAGCAATTTTCACAGCCTGCTTTTCCTTCCTCCAATGCTTACACTGATCAAAACAAAGGTCGTGGACGCTCTTTTTACACGCTACAATCGAGGAAGAGGACGTGGAAACAGAGATAATGTTCACTGCCAGTTATGTTTCAAGTTTGGCCATGATGTCACTAACTGTTGGCACCGGTTTGATGAAAACTTTGTGCGTAGCTTTTGCCACCTCCATAACATGTGCCATCCTCAGTTCTTTCAACAGCAGCAACCTCAAAATACACGATCATTTCAGTATGTCAGGCCTTCAAATCAGCAACATGCCTTTGTTACTGCACAACAAGGACTGTTACCTACTCCAAATACCATACCACTGATGGAGTGGTTGCCAGACTCTGGTGCATCTAGCCATGTAACTGGAGGAGCACAAAACATCTCTCACAGCCAACAGCTAATGGGTTCAGACCAAGTTTTGATAGGAAACGGTCAAGGTTTGCCTATTACAGCCATAGGATCCTCTTCTTTTCTTTCTCCTCTTGATGCTACCACTTGTTTACATCTAAACAATTTATTGTTGGTTCCTTCTATAACTAATAATTTGATCAGTGTGAGTAAATTTGCTAGAGACAACTCAGTCTTCTTTGAATTTCATCCTAATGTCTGTTATTGTCCTCCAATTTCGTGCCTGTCTACAGTTACTAATTCTTGTAATTCTCAGTCTGATCATGCTCCAGTTTACAGTAGTGTTGATTGTAAAAATAGTTGTGTCAACACTGAAAATAGGACATTGTGGCACTGTCGTTTAGGACATCCACACTTTGATTCTCTCAAAAATGTATTGAAAACTTGCAATATTCCTTTAAGTAATAAAGTAGCTGGAGAATTATGCTCTTCTTGTTGTGTTGCAAAGGCTCATAGACTACCCTCATCACCTTCTACCTCTCACTATAAATTTCCTTTTGAATTGGTGTTCAGTGACTTATGGGGACCATCACCCTTCAAATCTACTCTTGGTAATAACTACTATATATCATTTGTTGATGTCTGCACACGGTATACTTAGATCTATCCACTTAAACAAAAATCTGATGCTATTTCCATTTTTAAACAGTTCCATGCAATGATTAAAAACCAATTTCAAACACCCCTTAAGTCATTTCAATCAGATTGGGGTGGGGAATTCAAAATTTTTACCCAATATCTAAAACTTCACGGCATCCATCATAGAGTCACTTGTCCTCATACTCATCACCAAAATGGTGTTGTTGAAAGAAAGCATAGGCATATTGTTGAAACAGGTCTTGCATTACTTGCACACTCTTCCCTTCCCATGATCTATTGGGACTATGCCTTTACCACAGCCACATATCTCATAAATAGATTGCCCTCTTCTTTTATTGATTTTACTTTTCCATACACTAAACTGTTCCATAAAAATCCAGATTATACCTCCCTAAAAGTTTTTGGGTGTACATGTTTTCCTTTCCTTCGGCCTTATAATAAGTATAAACTGGAATATCGATTAAAGGAATGTGTGTTTCTTGGTTATTCTTCAAACCATAAAGGTTACTTGTGTCTTAGTCGTGATGGCAGAATTTACATATCCAAGGATGTACTCTTCAATGAACATAGATTTCCTTTTACCTCTTGGAAAAACAATACATCCTCTCCCACTTTACAACCCACCTCTACCTCTGTTCCCCTTACTATTCTTTCACCACATTTATCCTCTCCACCAAATGCCCCATTTCTGCCTCAGCCCTCTTCCCCATTACCCATACAGTCACTGCACACCAATGATTCTCCTCCTTCAAGTCAGCATACACCCCCTCTCCTATTATTGGAGATCAATCCCCTGTTAGACAGCCCGTTGATGTCAGTCTGATTCCTTCTCCATCCTCTCCAGTTCACACTTCATCTAGTTCTTTATCTTCCACATCCTCACCTTCTGAGTATGTCCCATCTGGTTCCCTTCACACCTCTTCTCCTCCTCGTTCTATTATTACCAGGTCCAAAACTATGGCTAGAAATTTGGCTCTTCTCACTCATCTTGAACCAACTTCAGTCAAACAGGCTCTCAATAGTCCTCGTTGGTTAAAGGCTATGGAAATTGAATATGATGCTTTACAATCTAACAAAACTTGGTCTCTTGTTCCTTTACCTGTTGGCAGAGAAGCTGTTGGGTGCAAATGGGTTTTTAAAGTAAAGGAAAATTCAGATGGCAGCCTTAACAAATATAAAGCAAGGTTGGTTGCTAAAGGGTTTCATCAAAGACCTGGTTTGGACTATACAGAAACTTATTCCCCTGTCATCAAGTCTGTAACTGTTCGGACTATGCTCACAATTGCTCTTACCTATGGCTAGACACTAAGACAGCTAGACATCAACAATGCTTTCTTAATTGGAACTCTACAAGAAGAGGTGTACATGCAACAACCTCCTGGGTTTGAAAGTGATGACAAGTCCTTAGTTTGCAGACTACATAAATCCCTCTATGGTCTCAAACAAGCCCCAAGGGCTTGGTTTGACAAACTCCAGGATACTTTGCTCTCATTTGGTTTTCAAGGCAGTAGATGTGATTCTTCTCTCTTCATTTATAATTCTGGTCCTCAACGCATTTATATGCTTGTTTATGTTGATGATATAATCATCACTGGGAATGATGACAACTTCATACAGTCCCTAATCTCTCGGCTCCATTCCATTTTCTCTCTCAAAGATTTGGGTTCCCTGGACTACTTTTTGGGAATTGAAGTCAGAAGACAGTCCCCTTGATCTCTCTTCCTTACTCAAACAAAATACATTAGAGAACTTCTTCACAAAACTAATATGTTTGAAGCTAAGGCTATCTCCAGCCTCATGCCCTCTAGCTGCAAATTATCCAAGTTCGGCTCCAATTACTTTGAGGATCCTGGCTTATATCGATCAGTGGTAGGAGCTCTCCAATATGCTACCATTACAAGACCTGAAATCAGTTTCTCAGTTAATAAAGTGTGCCAGTTCATGAGCCAACCTCTTGTGGATCATTGGAAAATAGTCAAAAGAATTCTCAGATATCTCCAAGGTACTATATCCTTTGGTCTCTCTCTGACTGCAGCTCAAACACCTCACTCTGATGCTCTATTTCACTTGGCAGCCTTTTGTGATGCTGATTGGGGTAGTGATCCTGATGATAGGAGGTCTATCTCTGGTGCTTGTGTATTTCTAGGTCCAAATCTCATCTCTCGGTGGTCTAAGAAGCAGCCTCTTGTAGCAAGATCCACGGCTGAAGCTGAATACCGCAGCATGGCTTTAGTTTTCTCTGAAATTCTGTGGCTGCAATCATTATTCCAAGAATTGAATCTGCCTCTTTCTGTCCCTCAGGTTTACTGTGACAACCTGAGTGCTGTAGCACTTGCTCATAATCCCATTCTTCATGCTCGCACCAAGCATCTTGAGTTGGATCTTCATTTTGTACGTGAGAAGGTTTTACTCAAACAGATCACTGTTGCTCATGTCCCTGCTTCAAACCAGATAGCTGACATATTTACTAAGCCACTCTCTCCAGATCCCTTTGCTCTTTTTCGTGCCAAACTCACAGTCCTGGATTCTGCCTTGCAGCTCCAGCCCTGATGAGTTTGTGGGGGAGTATTAGCGTAGCTTTCTGCTATAGGTCTCATTGTATTAGACTCTAGCTTATATAAATGTGTTAGTGTACTTCTGAGTTAGTTAGAGTGTGACAGCTGTAAGCTAAGTGTGTGACAGTTGTAAGCTTCAATGTTGAGTCATCAGTTTGTAGTTTGTATATATATCATCTTGTATCTGAAACGTATTGTAACTTTTTATTCTTCAATAATACAAATGGGTTCTTTTTCAGATTACTCTCTCTCTCTCTCTCTCTCTCTCAGATCTTCTTCTCTCTTCTTCATGCAACTCTCCGATTTCTAATAGTATCGAATACTAAATCCAAAAAAGGGAAACTACTATTGGACCAAGGAAAAAAGAGTGAGAGAGAGAATATATTTTCAATGAGCCATAAAGATAGAAACTAACAAAGGAGATGACTTTTCATACATCATTATACACAAATTTGAAATCTTATCCCTTTCTATTCTTTATTATTATTATTATTATTATTATTATTATTTAAATTTAAATTTTGTTTTCAATTAAATTTAAATTTTGTTTTCAATGAAATTCAAATTTTATTTTCACTATTTTTCTATATTTTTATTTGAATTAAGAGGTAATTTTTATATAATTAATAAAAATTAATTCTTAAATACATTATTCATAATAATTTGAAGTTTTTAATTAAATTTAATAGTGATTTATATATATATATATATATATATACACTAGAAAAGAAGATTTGTATATTATTGAATCATATAATATTTGTACAAGAGCTCTCTATTTAAAGAGTAGACCTAATGGGCTAAGCCCAAAATACACTTATAGATTATTCTAGCTAATATAAATAAATGAATAAAATTTTAATATTTACAACACTCCCCCTCAAGCTGAGAAATGGATATTTATCATTCACAGCTTGCTAGTAAGCTCTTGAAACCTATCATTACGTAGACCATTAGTCAAGACATCACCCAATTGACGACCAGAAGTTATATATGGAGTAGTAATCAGGCCACTATTGAGTTTCTCTTTGATGAAGTGGCAATCAATCTCAATATGCTTGGTTCGATCATGTTGGACTGGATTGTGGGCTATACAGATGGCTGACTTGTTATCACAGACTAATTTCATAGATCCTTCATATCTCACCTTGAGAACATCAAGAATGATTTTACCATAATAACTCACAGATCCCTTGAGCCATGGCCCGAAATTCCGCTTCAGCACTTGATCTAGCAACCACATTTTGCTTATTACTTCTCCATGTTATTAAATTTCCACAGAGAAACATATAATAGCCCGAAGTAGATCGTCTGTCAGTCACAGATCCAACATAATCAGCATCTGTATAAACCTCTAAGGAGAGATTTCCTCCTCTCTGAAGCAATAGTCCTCTTCCTGGCGTGCCTTTCAGGTATTGGAGAATCCTGTCCACAGCTCGCAAGTGTTTCTCCCTTGGATCATGCATGAATTGACTAACAATACTAACTACATAAGCTAGATCAAGTCTAGTATGAGCTAGATATATCAATATTCTCACTATTCGTTGATATTGTCCTTTGTCAACTGGAAGGCTCTCATTTTCACTTCCTAGTATGTGATTTTGCTCAATTGGAGTATTGAAAGGTTTGCATCCGAGTTTTCTTGCTTCTTTAAGGAGGTCAAGAACATAATTCCATTGACAAATAAAAATGCCTTGTTTTGAATGAGCAACTTTTATCCCAAGGAAATATCTCAGTTTTCCAAGATCTTTAACTTAAAATTCAGCAGTCAGTCTTTTTCTAAAGCACATTTCTCATCTATATCATCTCCTGTTATAATCATATCGTCAACATAAACTAGAGGGATAATGGTCTTACCTTACTGAGAATGTTTAAAGAAAAGGGTATGATATCCTTGACTTTGCTTTTATCCCATTGAAAGCATAACTTTGGCAAATCTTCCAAACCAAGCACGCGGGGATTGTTTCAAGTCATACAACGCCTTTTTCAATCTGCAAACTTTATTATCTCCATTTGTAGAGTTAAATCCTGGTGGGATCTCCATGTAAACTTCTTCTTCTAATTCGTTGTTGAGAAAGGCATTTTTGACATCAAATAGTTTCAAATCCCAATTAAAATGAGCAGCAAAAGATAATAAAATTCTTACAATATTCATTTTGGCCACTGGAGCAAATGTTTCTTCATAGTCAATACCATTGATCAAATAAGCTGCAGTTAATACAGCTTCTCCCCAGTAAGAGTTGGGTACATATGTCTGAAACAATAATGCTCTGGTGACTTCAAGCAAATATCGATTTTTCTTTTCATCAACCTCATTCTGTTGAGGTGTGGACATGTGAGCTCATGAGTCATTCCTTTGTCTTTAATAAACTGGGAAAGACGCTGATTGACATATTTTGTACCATTATCTGATCTCAAGCATTTGATACTTTTACCAAATTGGGTTTCAATCATATAATAAAACTGAATAAACAATTGTGTCACTTCTGCCTTATCTTTCATAAAAAATATCCATGTTATCCGAGTATAATCATCAATAAAAGAGACAAACCATTTAGCACCAGAAACATTAGGGACTTTGGAAGGTCACCAAACATCAGAATGAATAATCGTAAAATGTTTAATACTTTTTATTTCACTAGAAGGAAAGGATACACGATGATGTTTTGCAAACTGGCAGACATCACAATTAAAAGACTCAACAGACTGAGACACGAACAAAGACGAAAACATAGACTTAAGTAAACTAAAAGGAGGATGACCCAAGCGCTTGTGATGAAGCCACTTGAATATAAAATAATATGTTGTGTATTGATCTAATTCAGAGAGTTACAATATATAGAGACTCTAATGGGCTTATAGGAAAGGCCCAGACCTAATACAATCAGAATAATTATAGACTAATCATATCTAATCAGACTAATCATATTTAATCATATCTAACACTCCCCCTCAAGCTGGTGCGTATATATTGTGAGCACCAAGCTTCTTACAAATGGATTGAACCCGAGGACCTCTAAGAGCTTTAGTGAAGAAATCCGCGAGTTGATCAGAGGAGTTGACGAAAGCAGTCTTGATTTCTCCTGATTGAATCTTTTCTCGAATGAAGTGACAATCAATCTCTATATGTTTGGTCCTCTCATGAAAGACAGGATTAGAGGATATATGTAGCGCATCATAATTATCACAGATGAGTGTCATGGGTTGTTTCTGTTCACAAAGATGAAGTTCCTGAATCAACTGCTTTAACCAGATTAACTCACAGGTAGTATTTGTCATTGCACGATACTCAGCTTCTGCACTAAACCGAGCAACTACAGGTTGTTTCTTGCTCTTCCACGAAACTAAGTTTCCTCCAAAGAATACACAATAGCCGGAAGTAGAGCGCCTATACGAGGGTTATCCTGCCCAATCAACATTTGAATAACCACAAATTTCTGTATTTCCCTGATCTGAATACAACAAACCTTTTCCTGGTGCTCCTTTGATGTATCGGAGGATCCTCACAGCAGTATCCCAATGTGAATCACAAGGGGAATCAAGGAACTGACTAGCCGTAGTAACAGCGAAAGAAATATCTGGCCTAGTCATAGTAAGATAATTGAGCTTCCCAATTAGCCTCAGATAACGTCCAGGATCAGATAACGGCTCCCCCTGTCCGGGCAATAACTTGACATTAGGATCCATGGGTGTATCAACTGGTTTACTCCCCAACATACTAGTTTCTTCGAGGATATCCAAGGCATACTTCCTTTGACAAATAGAAATGCCCTGTCTAGATTGCGCCACCTCAATTCCCAAGAAGTAACGCAGCTTCCCAAGGCCCTTTGTTTGAAATGCACTGAATAAATGTTGTTTTAACTGACGAATTCCGTCTTGATCACTTCCGGTGAGAATGATGTCATCAACATAGACTAACAAATAGATGCACTTGTCAGGAGATGTAATCCTATAAAATACAGAATGATCAACTTTACTCGGATTAAGCAAAACGCCTGAACGGCAGAACTGAAGCGACTAAACCATGCTCGAGGAGACTGCTTGAGACCATATAAGGATTTTTGAAAACGACACACTTGTCCAGACGCCCCGAGCAACAAAACCAGGTGGTTGCTCCATGTAAACTTCTTGCAAATCACCATGAAGAAAGGCATTTTTGATGTCAAGTTGAAGGAGTGGCCAGTGACGAACAGCAGCAAGGGCAAGAAATAGGCAGACGGATGCCATCTTGGCAACAGGAGAAAAAGTATCCCTATAGTCAAGACCAAATATCTGAGTGTAACCTTTGGCCACCAAACGAGCCTTGAGGCGATCAACAGTGCCATCAGGACCAAATTTGACAGTGAATACCCATCGACAGCCGAATACTGACTTTCCGGGAGGAGCAAGAACAAGATCCCAGGTGCCATTGGAGTGAAGTGCTTGCATTTCATCAATCATCGCCTGAAGCCAACCCGGATGAGATAGTGCTTCACCTGTGGTTTTAGGAATAGAAACAGACGAAATACTAGAAACAAAAGTAAAATATGGTGAAGAAAGTCTATCATAACTCAAGAAACTATAAAGTGGATGAGGGTTGCGAGTGGATCAAATACCTTTGCGAAGGGCAATGAGAGTAATCTCTGATGGAGGATCCGAAAGGGAAGAGTCGACTGGAGTAGGCGGTGAGTCAGTAAGAGTCAAATCTGCTGGAGGCGCAGGCTGACGACGCTGATAGGTGAGAAAAGGACGGTCCTCAGGGATGGAGGCAAGGGGTAGTTCCTCCGGGATAGAGTCACCTGCAACTGGTCAAGACAAGGAACAGGAAGAATATGATCAACCTGTGTTATCTGAGACGGGATAGAATGAAAAGGTTGTTGATCAAGGAAAGTGACATCAGCAGAAACAATATAACGCTTGAGATCAGGAGAGTAGCAACGATACCCCTTTTGAAAACGAGTGTATCCAACGAAAACACACTTGAAAGCTTTGGATGTTAACTTATCTTTACCTGGAGTAAGATCATGAACAAAGCACGTACATCCAAATACATGTGGAGGTAGAGGATAGGAAGATGCTCCTGGAAATAAAACACTATGGGGAACTTCATTATTAAGTACGGAAGAGGGCATGCGATTGATGAGAAAGCAAGAGGTAATTATAGCATCTGCCCAAAAACGGAGTGGAACATTCATGTGAAATAGTAGGGTACGTGCAGTTTCAACCAGATGTCTATTTTTACGTTCGGCCACTCCATTTTGTTGTGTAGTGTGTGGGCAAGTGGTCTGGTGTATCGTTCCACGTTTCTCCAAAAAATTAGAAAATTCAAAAGACACATTCTCTTGCATTATCACTGCGCAAGATTTGAATAGAAGCACCAAATTGAGTAGTTATTTCAACACAAAATTTTTGATAAATTGAAAATAATTCAGAACGAATTTTCATTAAATAAACCCAAGTACAACGAGAGAAATCATCAATAAAGGTGACAAAATACTGAAAACCCAAAACAGACATTGTTCGACTCGGACCCCAAATGTCAGAATGAACAATAGAAAAAAGAGCATCAGCTCGTTTATTGACTCTATTAGCAAAGGAGGAGCGAGTGTGCTTTCCTTGCTGACAAGACTGACAATTTAAAGACTCAAGACTAGACAAAAAAAGAACCATATGCTGAATCTTGGAGAGGCTTGGATGACCCAAACAACTGTGAATTAGCTCAGGAGACTCTGTGAGAGAACATGCTACTGGAGAAGGTGGTGCAATCAGATAGTAAAGACCTCGTGACTCAATGCCCGCTCCAATCGTCTTCCCCGTACCCGGATCCTGCATAGAGAAGGATTGTTTAGAGAAGGTAACAGTACATGAAAGAGACTGAATCAACTGGCTAACAGAGATTAAATTAAAAAAAATGCCGGGTATATAATAAACAGAGGTCAAAGCTAAAAAGGGAGTTTGGTTGGCTTCCCCAATTCCACGAGCAGGAGCCTTAGTACCATCAGCAAGAGTAACAAAGGGTAAATTATTAGAATAAGAAAGGGAAGTGAAAAGATCCTTATTATCACAAAGGTGATGAGTAGCACTTGAATCTATTATCCAGGGTCCAAGAGATGATTGAGAAAGGCAAGCAACATGATTACCAGTGTCTTGAGTAAGATGCTGAGAGGAAACCTTCTTGAGAAGTGCCTCATATTCGGCACGGGAAAGAGTTACTGATCCAGTAGGAGGTGGTGTAACATCAGTCTGAGCAAAGTTGACAGTCGGTGGTTTCAAGTGAGGGTACTTCCTGTAGCAGCGTTCTTCAAAATGTCCAAGATTCTGGCAATAATTGCAACGAGGCCTCTGTCCGCGGCCACCCTGTCCACGGCCACGTCCGCGACCGCGTTCACTATTCCAAGAATCATTGGAGCGAGAAAAGAATGCAGTGAAATCAGTAGCTAGCACATGTGTGGGAGCTGTTGGTTTGTCCTTAAGATTCAGAAGGCGTTGGAAAGTGTGTGACAGGCTAGGAGTCTCAGCACTGGTTAGAATATTCTCACGAACACTTTCTAACTCCTCAGAAAGACCGGAGAGTTATGACCATAAAGAAGCGCTCCACCTGCTTCTTGTACGCAAAGGCATCTGCAGCATGAGGTAACATAGCCAAGAATTCTTGCATCAAAGAACGTATCTTACCAATATAAGTTTCCATTCGAGACTCTAGAGATTTGCGCAATTCCATTATCTGAGACACAATTGAATAAAACTGTTGAATGTCATTGGTGTAGAGGTTTTTAGCTTCCTCCTATACGTCATAGCAGGTCTCAAAGGAGATGAAAATGTCTATAATCGTCCGATCAATGGACTGCCAAAGGATACTTAGCAGTTAAGCATCAATCTTGTCCCATTCAGATGTCTGGTCTTTTGAAATATCGGCAGACTTAGTTGCGACATATGGACCGTGCCCCTGACCAGTAAACCAGATCTTAACTGAGGTAGACCAGGTCTTGTAAGTAGCAGATCCGGTCAGTTTTTTCATTGTTGTAATGGATGGGGTAGTACTGGAGATGACTCCAGTACTATTTTTGGATGTGCCCCCCATCAAAAACTTAAATAAAGATGACCAGAAACAAATAAAAGGACCAAATAAACACAGATTACCAAATAAAAAATAAAACAGACTCAAATAGAAAATTCCAGCACTATGAACAATGACGATGAACAGTGGGTTATCACTGATATCAAAAAATAAGAATGCACAGCACTTGAAACAATGACCGGAAAGCAAAGAATCACTGATATCTTCTGAACGGACGAGACCCACAACGAATGAAGACCAGATCGGAGAAGAGGGGAGGAAGCCGAGTTGTTCTGTCTTGGAGTGGCCGGAAAAAGCCACCGGAACAGTGCTCACGCGCTGGTGAGAGGCGGTGCTTGAGGACCACGCGGAGAGAAGCTCAGCCGCGCGTGAGGGCGCGTGACTTGGCCACCGGTGATGGGCCTTCTGCAGAGTAGGTCGCCGGAGGAAGGGGGTTCTGATCACGTGCTGACCGAGCTGAAAACTCGCCGAAAAAGTGCTGCGGCGGCCTGAACAGTGGCTGACGGTGGCGGATGGTGGTTCAGGTGACCGTCGGAGGTGCTGACGCGTTTGGAAATTGCTCGGAAGGGACTTACGGTCCTTGATGTCTTGCCGGAAGGATGCACGACAAAGAAAGGATGACTCCTAAGCAGTGGGCTTAGGTTTTAAGGCGAAAACAAGGTTTCTAAGCGGAAGCGAGGGTCCCCAGAACGAAAGAGCTCTGGTACCAACTTGAATATAAAATAAGATGTTGTGTATTGATCTAATTCAGAGAGTTACAATATATAGAGACTCTAATGGGCTTATAGGAAAGGCCCAGACCTAATACAATCAGAATATAATCAGAATAATTATAGACTAATCATATCTAATCATATCTAATCATATCTAACAAAGCCAAATAAGAGAATCTGAAGTAGACTGACGAGTCATCAAAGTATGATCCCTGGTACCTTCTGCTGCAAAGTCTAGAACCAGATAATACAACTCACCCTGCTCCTTAGCAACTCCAATCGTCTTCCCAGTGGTGAGATCCTGAAAAACACAATGAGTAGGGAAAAAGGCTACAGTGCAATTCAAATCTGTAGTAAGCTTATGAGTAGAAAGAAGATTGGTAGAAAGTTGGGGAACATGGAGAGCATTCTTGAGACACAAGGAGGGTTGGATCTTAATGTTACCAGAAACTGCAACTGATGTGTGTGATCGATCAGCTACGACTATAGTACGGATACCAACAGTAGGATTATAAGAAAGAAAAAGGTCAGTGCAGCAAGTCATATGATCAGTAGCACCAGAATCCACAATCAATGAAATTTTGAAATCAGTACAAGAAGCAACAAAAGAATGAGTGCATGTGTTCTTACCACTCATAGACCAAGTAGCAGTACCAGAAGGCTTATTGACAGATTCAAATACGGACCTAAGCCGTTCCATTTCCTCACGACAAATAGTAGTAAACTCACCAGGCATCTGTGAGGTCTCATTCACAAGAGAAATGTCCGAGGGGGCAAAGAAGGACTGACCACGTGAGGTTGACTTACCAAGCTTCTCATGAACCTGTTGCTTTCCATGAAGACGGTAACAAACATCTTTTGCGTGACTTGGTCTTTTACAATAGTTAGACCAGTGCCTCTCTTTACTAGGCTTAGGAGGAAAAGACCTTGGAGGTGGCTTAGCTGAGACAATAGCAGACACATCAATGGGCACAAAATCAGAAGGAGTTGGAGCAGTAACTTCAGATGAGAGCATAATAGTCCTTCGAACACTTTGGTATTCATCATGACAAGCCTGCGACTTTATTCCCCCCCTGACAGTGTGAAAAACTTCAAAAAGAGAAGGTAATTTTTTTTGACCAAGAATTTGAACTCGAATAGGGTCATATTCTGAGTTGAGAAAGAGAAAGTCAAAAATCCTATTGCGTTCAATGGAGGTGGTCAGAGTGGCAACATCCTTGCTACACTCCATCTTCAAACTCTGGTACTAATCAAGCTCAATCCATAACCCAATTCATTATACCATAATACTCTGTTATAGAAAGAGAGCCTTGCTTGGTATAAAAAATCCTACCCTCAGATCATAGCAGGTGGCAACATCTTGCTTCATTGAGTAAGTCTGTCTATGAACATCCCAGGTCTTAAGAGCGGTAGGTAAGAACATGCAATGTTGACTAACCTCAGAAGTCATAGAGTTCCATAGCCATGTCATAATAAGAGTGTCTTCATCATCCCAGTAAGCAAATTTTGCATATATTTTGGCAAGAACAAGTCCTTCAAGATGAGTAATTTTACGACGCCCTTTAAGGATGGTACAAACAAGCTAGGACCATTGCAAATAATTCTTCCCATTACGATGGGAATTCTGATGAAGAGGAGGGACGTCATTTGGAGAAAGAATAACCATCGAGCGTGTACCAGATGATTGACAGGTTGGAATATCTTCAACGTCCGACATAATAAGGGCTGGAGAAATTTTCCGATGGCTGGTGGCGATGAACAGTAAATAAAATAAATTTCTCTTATGTTCTATTTTTTTATGAACAGTACGATCTTTTTTTTGAGTTGTTCCGGTCGTCTAATGAAAAAGAAACCTATGTAAAATGACAGATCTGAGAAAACAGAGTGAAACAGGGGTCCTCACCATGGTTGTCAAACTCGCGAGTAAACTCGCAAACTCGGACGAGTTTACGCTTCTGGTCACCATCAACGTTCCCGTTTCCATGCGAACTCGCTTTTGGCACTCAAATGGTAGAAACGCTGTTTTTTTTTTGGCAAACTCTTAAGCTCGTACGAGTTCAAGGAAATGGAGAGTGACCCATGAACCCGAAAATTTGACCCAAAACCCATCTTATAAATGGGTTTTTTAAACACAAAAAACCCTAATACCTGGTTTCAGCCGCCACGTACTGCTCATTGAGGTCGCGCTACTCTGTCTGCTTCGTCCGATGTGCTTTGTCATGCTGGATCGTCTTCTCCGACGTGCTTCCTCATCGTCTGCAGCTTCTCCGACGTGCTTCATCGTCGTTTGCAGCTTCTCCGAGTATCTTCTCTCTCTGTCGCCGTCGCGATTGGTGTTCTCTGCCTCAGTCTCTTCTCTGTTTCGTTTCTTTCTTCTTCTTTGTTTGCCTCTGTTTCGTTTATTTTTATTTTTCTATGCCTCTGTCTCTCATTTGTTTATAAATTTTTTTTCTATTTTTAATTTTCACCAATCCCTATTTGCCTCTATTTTTTTCTCGTTTCTTTTTTTTTTTTGCTTCCTCTATTTCTCTATTTCTTTGCCTCAATACCTTTTTTAAAAACAAAATTCTTTTTAATTTTTTGCCTCTGTTTCGTACATTTGCTGCCACACGCCACGCCACACCACATGTATATTTGATAAACCAAATGTGGGATAAACAAAATTACATTTTTTTGATAAATCAAATTACCTTTTTTTTCCTCATGTTTGCCTCTTTTGTTTTATATTTATTGGGACAAATAAAATTAGTCGAATAACAATTATTTTGCTTGTTGTTTGAATTAAACTTGCTTATTATATTACTTTATATGCATATATAAATATACATAAATATAATTTATATCCTTTGTTACGATTTTACGATCCGTGTTACGATTCTGCGATTTACGATTTTGGTTCACCCTTCCGAGTTTGTGTAAACTCTCGAGTTTGACAACCTTAGTCCTCACAGTCCAAAAAGTACTCGGAAAAAATTTTCCAGTAGCTGTGGGTTTTGTGGCGGCGAAAGGCAAATAGGGTTTGGTTTTTAAAGGCGAAGATTTGCAGAAGCAGAACCCTCAGAGTCGAGAGCTCTGATACCAACTACAAAAGAAGATTTGCATACTATTGAATCATATAATATCTGTACAAGAGCTCTCTATTTAAAGAGTACTGAAAGACCTAATGGGCTAAAGCCCAAAATACACTTATAGAGTATTCTAGCTAATACAAATAAATAGATAAAATTCCAATATTTACAACACATATATATATGTATACTATAATTTTCTTTAGTATGTAGTAAACTCTTACGTTTCACGATTTTACGTTTCTTCTCACCCATACCGTTTCTACGTAGACTCTACATTTTAACAACATTGATAAAAACAGTTTAACGCTAATTAGATTAACTAACGCAAATTAGATTAACTAATGCAACTTAAATCAATTGACAGTAAGACCACAAAATCTGCCGAGTTAGTGATGTACACTTCCATCACTCAATAAATTCTTACAGAAAATGATTTGATAAATCTGACCATTGACTTGACTTAATTCATCATATTGATCTTGCATGTAAAATTCCATAAAACTTAAACAACTACAAAGCACATGATCAAGCAATTGATATTTTTATTTACAGATGAATCTTAAGACAATTTGTTGGTGTAGCATAAAATGTTCAATCATGACCATATACTTTGTAGTTGTACTGTCGTAGTTGTTTAAGTTATTATATAAAAGATTAACACGAGAACAAAGTATAAAATAATTCAACAGCTGCATATATCAAAATCACTTCCAGCTGCACAGAGAAACCAGATTGAACTTGGAGACTGGACTCAATATCACAAAGATTGGGTTAAGGGCTTAAAATATAGAATATAGAAAATTCAACCACCCCTAAAGGAAAAAAGAAAATAAAATAATCAGCAATAGCATTACAGCAATTCATATTACACAGACTTGGACTAACAACAGGTAGCCTTCAGAGGATCCAGATAATAATCAATCAAAAGAATTTGACGATTCAAAACTTACATTGCATCTCTTGTTGATGCAGCTTCATCATCAAGAAGTATTCCACGCTCATCCTTGTAAATACGTTCAGCTTCTCCCTCCATGCTTTGCAACGCCTTATCAACCTAACACATGGGTGGCAATAAAGAGCTTCAGTCACAACACCAAACACATTTTTTATCAGCAATAGCAAACTGATTAATTCATAAATCATTGTGATGATTTTGATAATGATAGCCTTCATTTATTTATGAAAAATTGTAATTTTTCTATCTGATACTGAAAAACCAAATTTTTTACAGCACAAACGAAAAGTTAGATGAAATGACTATAATCATCTAGTGCATAAATTAGATGTTAGAATAGAACCACAGTAGTAAAAATAGTGATTCAGATCATAGAATGGCATGATTCTATCTGTTCCCGACTCTTGTGATCCCATTCCTACCTATGAATACTTTTTGGTGGGATCGCTCATGAATTGCATGTTAGCATGTAAAATCATCATGAATATGTGTTTCCCAGCTAGTTTCAAGCTTCTGCTGAAATGTGGGTAGATGCCTAAATAACCCAGTTCAGCCCAAAAATTCACCCACTCACAATTACACGACGGCACTTTACATTCACCCACCCATTTGAACCTTGTCCTGTCAAACCCTAATATTCTGTTGCTGCAACCTCATCTGTGCAACAGCTAGGCTACATTACCTCAGCTGTGAAACCTTGTATGGGCTCAAACTGTTATCCGTGGGCTTTACAACTTCACAGTTTCTAGTATGTGCGGGATCCTCTTGAGCTCTGTGAAATCTGGCTGTGGTGTTGTTCTCATTTTCGAGTTTCGGGTGTTACTTCTGATTGTTTAGTGTTGAGAGAATGCCATCTAGTGTTCCTACAGGTTCTAGTACTCTGATAGAACTGGACCGGAAATAAGGGAATAATAGAAAGAAAATGTGGGAATTTTTTTGAATATCCTCCTCTGTTATGGCTTTGGTTATTTAGTGATAGGAGTTGATATTGCAAAAAGGTAGAAGGAAAGAAAAGAATGGGAATGAAAGGGAAAATCTGTTTATTAACAAGAAAATGAAATGAACACACAAGATACACTTCTCTTGCCAAGGGGCATTCTGATACGAATCAAAGCAAAAAACAACACAAATATACTGAATAACCCTTCTAATTAATATTTCTTCAATCACACCAGAACATAGTAGTTAATTGCGCCGCGAGCCGCACTATATGGGCGTTGTGGTGCCTCGCCGCAAAAAACCGTGTCGCGCCGCACTAGAACGCAATAGCGGCTATTGCGATTGTATTTGCGGCCATATTGCTGTCATAAGGCAAAATGTCAATTTTGTCCTAAATTTAAATGTGTAACAGAAAAAATTTAAGGGTTTTTTAGTCTATCCGCGTCTCTTTCTCTCACTTCTGTTATCTCTGCCTTTAAAAAATGTTTCATTATTTCTGTCATATATCTATTCCTCTATTTCCGCAACCGCAACCCGCTATAACGCTATAGCGTTTTTCGGGGTTAGCCGCGACATGCCGCAATCCGCATTTGATAACTATGCACCAAAAAACAGATGGTTCTCCATAGTACTGCTATGGCTCAGAGTGTTTAAAGAAAAATAACAAACAGAAAACAACAATTCAGGGACCTTCTAGACGCCCTGCAAATCTCCTAAGAACTTCCCCCCACAATTCTGACCGCCTTGGTGCCTTTTCTCCTCATGCCTCCCCCCTAATTATAATCCCATCCTAACTAACTTGCAATGCGTATGGCCTCCTCTTCCTCTAACAAAATGTCTGACTCAGCAATAACAGATTGAGTGGGAACAGATTGGGTGGAATCATACCAGTGTTTCCTACCTTTATCTCTCACATACACCTTACTATCTTGGACCTTGCGTAGTTGGTCCCTATCACATTCCCCTTCAACTGAGCGCTCTTAGCCTAACTCAATATTTGTTAAAAACTCCCACTAAAGGAGAGCCAACTCCCTTATATACAGTATCTGATCTGTCAAAAGCAAAAAACCATCTAACTACCTAACTAACAAGTTTATCATAGGCCCTAATTAATGTTGCCCCCCTTTATTCCAAATACAAGTCGTAACAATGCCGCCCCTTTTGAAACAACCTTGTCCTCAAGGTTGAACCATCCAAGTTTTAGCCTTCTCGATATCTTTGTGTGTGACAATACCCGAACTTGAGCAGAAGGTGAGAAGAACGATTGCCGAGGATAACAGCAACAATGCAACGTCAATAGTAATTCGAGGATGACCAAAGAGTAAAATAGCACAGATGTGGAGACATGAGATATTCACTTGTTGTAGAAAATTCTCAACATCGTGCATGGTTATAACAATGATATCTTGTACGATATTTCATAATGGCTGGTCAAATATTGTAACTTCATCAAAAGACCTTAGGAGGCCATGCTCATCACCCTTACTGCCCCTAAATGTCAGCATTCCAACTCCCCAAGTGGATGAATTCCATGATCCACCCTTTCAACTTTGAGCAAGGATAAATTGAAATAACAGTTCCAAAAGGTGAAGATGCTAAAAGACTAACCTTTGCCCTCTCTTCCTGTAATCCATCATATGTCACATCCAAACTAATGGCTCTCTCCTCTCCCATTAGGTCAGCAATGGAATCAATGTATAAAATTTCCTCCTCTAAAAGTTGGAGAAACTTTAGAATTTGATATGATCTTTGTTCTTCACATACTTTGACAATCCATTACTGTAAGTCTCCTACAAGTTCACGAAAATGCCAACAAAGGGACATGGTTGTGCACCTCGTCGCTCTGGAACTTCCAATTGAGAACCATTGGCATCCGTCCACATGTACAATTTTCTTTTATTTGTCACGGCTGCTGATGAACAATACCCACCAGAAATATATACGAAGTGCTCATGAGTTAAAGCCTAAACTACAGCGAGAAGCTCTTGGTTCTTGATTGACCCATAACCCAACCGACATGGTGCAATATGGCCCACTTAAAAAAAAGAACTTGAACAGTAGGATGGTATTATGTGAAAATTGTTAATTACAAATGTACAAGAGCTCTTTATTTATAGAGACTGAATGACCTAATGAGCTAAACCCAAAGAAGATTCTAGAATGAAAAATAAATAAAAATAAATAATTACAATACAATTATTTACAACACTCCTCCTCAAGCTGAGGAATAGATATTTACCATTCTCAGCTTGCTAGTAAGCTCTTAAAATCTATCTGAGGAAAGTCTCTTCGTCAGAATATCAGCTAATTGAGCGATCAACCCGCTATCCAGTTTCTCTTTGATGAAATGATGGTCGACCTCAATATGCTTAGTCCGATCATGTTGAACTAGATTATGAGCTATACAAATGGCTGACTTATTATCACAAAATAGCTTCATAGGTTGTAAAGAACCAATTCAACTCAAAAGCTTAAGCTATTGGGTGAGGCTACATTAATGGTTTTTATATATCTCAACACGCCCCCTCACACGAAAGCCCACTGAGCTTGAAGGGTGGACAATGCACAGGCTCACCTACCTGTACGAAGAAAGAAATTCCACTTGAAAGAAAGTAGGAGACGGTGAGGATCGAACCCGATACACCGAGGCTCTGATACCATGTAAAGAACCAATTCAACCCAAAAGCTTAAGCTATTGGGTGAGGCTACATTAATGGTATTTATATATCTCAACATAGGTCCTTCATATCTTATTTTAAGATCATCAAGTATAATCTTCAACCACAATAATTCACAAATGCCTTGAGCCATAGCTCGAAATTCAGCCTCTACACTTGACCTGGCAACCACATCATGTTTCTTACTCTTCCATGTCACTAAGTTACCACAAAGGAACATACAATAACCAGTAGTAGATCGACGGTCAGTCACGGATCCAGCATAATCGGCATCAATATAAACTTCTAAAGAGAGATTGTCATCTCGCCGAAATAACAATCCTTTACTAGGAGTGGCTTTAAGGTATTGAAGAATTCTCTCTACTGCTTGCATGTGTCTTTCTTTTGGATTATGCATGAACTAACTCACAATACTAACAGCATAAGCTAGGTCTGGTCTAGTATGAGCTAAATATATCAATCTCCTAACTAGCAGCTGATATTGTCCTTTATCAACTGAAGGGCTCTCATCTTCATAACCAATCTTGTGATTCTGCTCAATAGGAGTACTAGATGGTTTACACCCAAGTTTTCCTACTTCTTTAAGAAGATCCAGGACATATTTCCTTTGAATTATAAAAATTCCTTCCTTTGAATGAGCTACCTCTATCCCTAGGAAATATTTCAATCTCCCAAGGTCTTTAATTTCAAATTCAGAGGCTAGTCGTGCTTGTAGAACATGTCTCTCCACAATATCATCCCCTATTATAATAATGTCATCAACATACACAAGGAGCACAATAAAATTCCCATCTTGGAAGTGCTTAAAGAAAAGTGTGGGATCTCCTTGACTCAGTTTGTATCCTAAGGTCATCATAACCTTAGTAAACCTCCCAAACCAAGCACGAGGAGACTGCTTCAATCCATACAAGGCCTTCTTGAATATACAAACTTTATTTTCTCCATCCATAGAGTCAAAACTAGGCGGGATTTTCATGTAAACTTCTTCTAATTCACCATTAAGGAAAGCATTCTTCACATCAAATTGATTTATATCCCAGTTGTTATGGGCAGCAAGGGATAACAAAGCTCTCACAGTATTCATCTCTGCAACTGGGGCAAAAGTTTCTTCATAATACTGGCCATAGGTCTAAGTGTAACCTTTGGCGACTAATCGAGCCTTATATCTCTTAAGAGTACCATCAGAATTGTACTTTAGGGCATAAACTCATATGCACCCTACTGATTTCTTTCCATTGGGTTTATCAACAACCTCCCATGTTTTATTCTTCTCCGAGGCATTCATCTCCTCTTGCATGGCCTCAACCCAATTCTTATTTTTTAATGCATCATGCACTTATTTTGGGATGGAAATGGAATCTAGTGCTGGCATAAAGCTTTTGTGCTGCATAGAAAGGTTAGTACATCAACATCAACCACCTTTATTCCAAATTAATTGGGGTTGGTGGTAGATGAACCCAAATGAGAGATACAAAATGGTTGAAAAAAAAAAGGAAACATAAAGGTAAAAATAAAAATAAATAAATAGAATAGTAATAATATATATATATATATATATATATAAAGAAAAGTAAAAAAGAAGGGGAAAAGAAGAAGAGGGGGAAATGAAGGGAAAAAGACTAAAAAGGAACCATCTAGAACATAGGAATAACAACGAGTCTAACCCTCCACCACGCTTATAGCTTTTCTCCATTCCGTTCTAAGGCATATCGTTCGTCAATCTATATCCCACTCCATTAAATCTTGTTTTACTACCTTCCCCCAAGTAAATTTCGGTCTACCTCTACCTCTTATTGTGTTGAGCTCTTGGTAACAAACTTTTGTTCTTACGGGAGCATCCAGGGGCCTTCTCATTACATGCCCAAACCACCTCAACCTATGTTCTCTCATCTTCTCAGCCACCGCCTACTTTTCGTTGAATATCTTCATTTCTTATCTTATCCATCCTCGTACAACCACACATCCACCTTAACATCCTCATCTCTGCTACTCCCATTTTAGGCTCATGTTGCCTATGTGCTGGCCAGCATTCAGTTCCATATAGCATTGCAGGTCTTACTGTTGTTTTATAGAATTTTCCTTTTAACTTAAGGGGGATTTTGCGGTCACACAAAAACCCAGATGCACTGCGCCATGTCATCCACCCTGCTTTGATTCTATGATTTACATCCTCATCAATCTCTCCACCTCTTTGCAAAATGGAGCCCAGGTATTTAAAAGCGTCTTTCTTGGGTACCTCTTGACCACTTAGATGCACGGGATCTTGGTCTACTTCTCTTACCAGAGAAAACTCACACTTCAGATACTCAGTCTTGCTTCGACTTAATGTGAATCCTTTAGATTCCAACGTGCTTCTCCATAAATCAAGTTTTCTATTAACACCATCCTTGCTCTCATCAATAAGCACAATATCGTCTGCAAAAAGCATACACCATGGCACTTCCTCTTGAATATCTTTTGTGAGTTCATCCATAACTAAGGCAAAGAGATAAGAACTTAGAGCCGACCCTTGGTGTACACCTACCGTGATAGGGAAATAACTTGATGTTCCGTTACAAGCTTTCACACATGTAGTAGCCCCATCATACATATCCTTCATTGCCTTTAAATACTTTGAAGGTACCTTTTTCTTCTCCAGAACCCACCATAGAACTTTCCTTGGAACACTATCGTATGATAGAAAGGTTAGTAGAAGAAACAAATTGAGAGATAGGGTATTGGGTGCAAGATCTTTTTCCTTTACTTACGGCAATGGGTAAGTCATCAGAAGCAATGGGTAAGTCATCAGAGCCAATAATATCATGTTCAGAAACGAGAGATTCAGGACTTACCAATGATTTAGACAATTGAGGTTGTTGGTGAAGCAGTATGGGTTGTTTTCTCCTATGATACCAATCTATGAAGCACCGATACGTGAAAAAAAAAATTCCAACGTATCGGACACGCGTTCCAGACGTAAACGCTTCCGATACCTATTTTGCAGTATCGGATGGGTCAATAGCATTCGATACGGTCAACCGAAATAAATTGGGTTTTTCCCCCAAAAAATCTCTAAATTTGCTGCTCCAAGCTCCTGCTCCACCGTCACGTTCTGAGTTGCTCCACTGTCCTGACCCTCGACCTTTCGGGTTCTGAGGCGCTTTGACCGTCGGGTTCCGAGGTGGTCCACCGTCACGTTCTAAGTTGCTCGCCTGCTCCATCGTCACGTTCTTAGCAGCAGCTTCGAGTCTGTCTCTGGTTTGTCTTCCACTCTTCCTTGTTAGCTGTGAGAAAGAGAGAGGAGAGGAGAGAATACTGTGTGTGAGAGAAAGAGAGAGGGAGAAAGCATTGTGACGGCTAATGAAGAGGTGAAGGGGAAGAAAACTTGGCTTTTTTTACTTTATATTAACCTAATCTGATTATGGGGTTTTCTTTGGGAATGAATTGGGCTTGGGCTACCAAAATTAGACTTGGACTAATATAGTTCATATATATGGATTAAATTTAGGTTCAAAAAAACTTATTATTTTAATGAAAATACAATTTTAATAACTATTATCCATTAATATATTTTAACATATTTTTTATCTAATTATAAACAAAAAAAAAGTAAAGGGTAAAAGTAATATTAATAATTGTATTAAAAATATTTATTTAATATTAAGAATATCGAAACGTATCGAAATATTGGTATTTTCAAGGTAACGTATCGAGGTACCGTATCGGGAACGTATCGGAAATGCCGTATCTGAATCGCTGCTTCATAGATACCAATTCAGGTGTCAAAATTTTCCGTATCTCAGGTCCACTTGAAGGTTTTGACACATCACGAGTAGACACAGGAGGGAGAGGTGTAGGAGTAGACAAGGACGACCCAAACTCAAAGAAGGAAGGGGACGAGTCTTCTGAAGAACTACTCTCCCCCTAAAGATGAGGACCCTGAAAAAAGGACTCAAATTCATGAAAGGTGACATCCATAGAAACAAAAAAAATTCGACTCAGAGGATGATAACACTTGTAACCTTTTTTTATCAGGGGGGCATAACAAAGGAAGACACACTTAAGAGCCCTAGGATCCAACTTACTACAATGTTGTTTATGAACATGGACAAAGGCAACACAACCAAACACTCGTGGCGGAAAACTCTGCAAAATGGGAACAAAAGGAAAGAAGGAAGTCATGAAATGAATAGGACGGTTATTGTTAAGGACCCATGAAGGTAAGCGGTTGATCAAAAAGGCTGCAGCTAACACGACTTCTCCCAAAAAAAACTAGGAACAGATGTCTGGAAAGTAGCGCTCTAGCGGCTTCAAGGATTTTTTCTTTCAGAAACCCTGTTTTGTTGAGGGGTATGAACACATGTGAGCTCATGAATCATACCTCTGTCTAAAACGAATTGCGACAGACGTTGGTTGACATACTCAGTACCATTATTAGATCTTAATCTTTTAATATTCTTACCAATCTGAGTCTCGACCATGTGATAAAATCGGATAAATATAACTGGTACTTCATACTCGTCTTTCATCAAGAATATCCATGTCACCCAAGTACAGTCGTCAATAAAAGAAATAAACCATTTTGCACCTGAAACACTGCAATTTAGAAGGGCCCCAAACATCATAATGAATCAGAGAAAAAGGTTCAATGCTTTTGATAGCACTAGAAGGAAAGGACACTCGATGTTTTGCAAATTCACAAACATCGCAATGAAAGGTCTCAACTGACTGATTTAGAAACAGAGAAGGAAACATTGACTTCAATAAACTAAATGGTGGGTGCTCCAGACGCTTGTGATGGAGCCAAATCATAGACTCTGCCGTAGAAGGATGACGTGTCATCAATAGCTGATTTTTGGTATCATTTGTAGCATGTTCTGGAAGGAGATAAAACAACCCACTTTGCTCCTCAGCAACTCCAATTGTCTTCCTCGTGGTAAGATCTTGAATAACACAATGAGAAGGAAAAAAGGTGATAGAAGAATTTAAATCAGTTGTAAGCTTTTGAGTGGAGATAAGATTAATGGAAAGCTAAGGAACATAGAGAACGTTTTTAAGAAACAAGGAAGGTTGAATTTGAATGTTACCAGAACCAATAACTGATTTATGGGATCCATCAGCTACGGCTATAGTATGACTACCAACAGTAGGATGATAAGAAAGAAAAGACTCAGCAAGACAAGTCATATGACCAGTTGCACCAGAATCCAAAATACATGAGGTTTTAAAATCAATGCAAGAAGCAAGAAGAGATTTAGAACATGTGTTCTTACCCGACAAGATCAAAGAATTGCCATAAGGCTTACGCAAAGTGTCAATAGCAACCTTAAGGTGCTCCAACTCCTCTTGCCGAATATTCACATATGGAGTAACATCATCACACTTCCCATTGAAGCGAAAACACATGTCTCTTGTGCGTCCAGCACTCTTACAATAGGTGCACCAACGACCCATGGACAAATAAAACAAATCAAAGAGAACAACCCAAAAGAAATGGATAATTATCAATGAAGTCAAAAAAAGTCTTCAGGAAGCCCAAACAGCAGAACTACTTCAAGTTTAAGTCCAAACAGAAGCAAAATTATTAGATCTGCGAAAAGAGGAACCAGAAAAGACCAAAAAATACTACTTGAGGCAAAAAAACACACAAACGCACAACCAGACAATGTTGTAGAAGCTCTGAACATCCCAAACATCAACAAAAAAATCAGATCGGATCAAAGGAGGCACGAGTGGCCAAAAAGATCCAATTTTTACGCAAGTAAAGGTCTTTGAACGTCCCAAACAGCAACAACAAAAATCAGATCTAATCAAAGGAGGCACGAGTGGCCAAAAAGTTCCAATTTTTATGACAAATAGAGGTCTTTGAACGTCCCAAACAGCAACAAAAAAATCAGATCTGATCATAGGGGGCGCGAGTGGCCAAAAAGATCCGATTTTTATGACAAGATCAAAGACCCATTGCTGGAAACGTCCGTAGCTTTATAGATCTGGAAAAACGGAGTCAAACAGTGGTCCAAAAGATCCCCGGAAAAAATTTCCAGTGGCAGCGAGAGGCTAACAAATAGGATTCCGCTCTAAAGGCGGCAGTTGCGAAAGCAAAGCCCTCAAAATCGAGAGCTCTGATACCAACTTGAAAAGTAGGATTGTATTATGTGAAAATTGTTAATTACAAATGTACAAGAGCTCTTTATTTATGGAGACTGAATGACCTAATAGGCTAAGGCCCAAAGAAGATTCTAAAATGAAAAATAAATAAAAATAAATAATTACAATACAATTATTTACAACAGGCCCCATGAACGCACTCTACCATTAGAAACTAATGCAAGGGAGTGATATCCTCCACTTGTTGTTTGCATGATTCGAACCTTCGCAAGACTGGGTATCGATCTTGCCTTCCCAGCACTAATCTTATCACCACTCCCATGTTCAAAGTAAGAAATGGCTCCCTAGTTCCACGATCATCCATCCTTTGTCCAAATCATTATGAAAAATCCCCACGAAAAACGGCTATAATGGGGAAAGGTAAAAAAGTTTCTTTAGAAGGAATACTAAATCCACTTGCATAATCTAGGCTTAAACCAGGACCAGGGCCCAACTGACCAATTTCTTAATCTCGACCCCAGCCCTCTTTAACAACCCAAAGAAAAGTTATTGCTCTAGATGCTTCACCACAAACCTAGTAGTTAGAGCAAAGTATTGATAAGCGCAAATTAATGACTACATTAAAGGACCGATGGTGTGCTCCCATTTGTATCCCAACCTTTAAGGCCCGACCCATTAGGTCAAGAAAGCAGCCCCATAATGGTAATTTCGGCGAAACCATCTTCTCAGTCTATTCTTGGTATGCTCCCATTTGTATCCCACCTTTAAGGCCCTGACTGTAACCACAACCTTATGCGCTCGCCTCTTGACACTCAATCTCTTGTCGGTCGTTGGACAAAGGCCTAGATCTAGTGACTTTGGTGGAAGTTCTCTTCAGTCATTGGTATAAATTAGAGAAAATAGTTGGTCGTTTTGGAACCACAACCCCCACTCCCCTTCTCTGAAAAATCTCTGGATACGGAGGTTGTCTGCCTCCCTTGATACTCCATGGAAAATAATTCCAAACCCTAAACTTAGGCACTTGGATCGTGGGTGATCTATCCAAACCTGAACCGCTTCGAGATACGAAGATTCCTCTTGAGATGTGTCTACTGCTTGCGATTTGATAATGGCAAGATGCAACATAAACTTGACGACGGTTGTCGAATTGGGAATGGATAACGAACTCAGTACTATATCTAGTGACCTGATGCTTCTCTTACATTGCGCCTAAGTTTGTTCCATTCAGCGATTTTGCGATTCCACCTACCCCGACAAATAAGTTTGGGCCATCTTCCATCATCCCTTCATCCCACATGCAACTTTGAAAATTGTCGTATGGGTACACATTTTGAATCTCCTCTCCACCTTCCTCATCAATACTAATTTTGAATATACGTGCACCTTTTTGCACGTTCTCGATCCTTCTTCTTTCTCTCTGTTGTACTCTTTTATCAACCCAACAACCAAAATGTGAGGCACATTGTCATCTTCTGATTCCTTCATTCTTGTATCAGTTTCTAGCTTTGAAATTACCTTCGCTTGCATTTTCTCCTCCAAAACAGCGCTATAGAGATCGTGCCCCTTTTTTATTTCGAAGGTTGATGTCTCCTTCTCTAATAGTGCATCTAGGATCTTTAATATTTTCTGCATCATTTCTTTGACTTCTAAAATGCTGGTCCTATTCTTGAGATGCTTTCCCGAATTCTCCAGAGCACCAAGACATACTCCCATGGTGCTTACCCCTTTAAAGATCCAACGGGTCGAACCACTCTTACGGCTCTAGTTATTTAGTGATAGGAGTTGATATTGTAGGAAGGTAGAATGAAAGAAAAGAATGGGAATGAAAAGGAAAATTCGTTTATTAACAAGAAAATGAAATGAACACACAAGAGACACTTCTCTTGCCAAGGGGCATTCCCCTTCAATTGAGCACTCTCAACCTAACTCAAATATTTGTCAAAAGCTCCTACTAAAGGAGAGTCAACTCCCTTATATACAGTATCTTAGCTGTCAAAAGCCAAAAACCATCTAACTACCTAACTAACAAGTTTAACTGCCAACCTATCATAGGCCCTAATTAATGTTGCCCCTTTATTCCAAATACAAGTAGTAACATCCTCCAACTCTAGATCAATGAGTATCCAAAGACTACAAGAGCAGGAATGGTGTACAAAAGAAAACTTCCCCGGGAACTCAAGAGCCTGGTCTCTCCTTCCAAAACAAACTGACCATCTGAATTCATTTACATTCTCTCCCTCTATTTATATCCTACCTCTGCTACGGCAGTTAGAGGTCTAAAAACTAACTCTAACAACGTCTCTGACAACTTTAACTAATAAGGCTACTTAACACAGGTTGCCCCACCTGGCAGCCATCCTTATTTTCTGTGACATATATTTACCTACATCCTTATTTCTGCATATACTTTCCTAATTGGGGGTCTGTTGCTAACATACTAAAAATGGTTCTAGTAGCAATGCTAGTACTAGTGCTCCTACCTATTCTGGTAGTGCAGAAGTGTTAAGCAAGAATGTAATATTTAGACGTTAGTTGTGACTCTGATTTTATTGCTATCATGCCTTTTTGTTTTATTTTATATGAGTAATATATATTGTTGAGTATAATTTAACAAAATAGGTAGGATCTTCCGTCTCATGTTACGATCTCACATTTTATGTTTCTATCTCCCTTGTCAGATTCAAGGTAGGATATACAATTTTGACAAACTTGAATAGAACTAATTAATTCCTGAATATCTTAATCTATAAATTCAATTTTGAGTTTTATCCCTTGTGATTTATTTTCATTTCTGAATTCTAAATTAATGATATTGTTTAACTAGCTAACTACCCCGGTTTCGTATAACTTGTGAGCAGTGGTGCAATTGAATTCAATTGCTGCTGCCCGAGTACCCGCTTTTAAAGTCTATGCAAATCTGCATTTAATATTTGATTATGTTTAGTAGTATAATTTACCAAAAGTAACCATATTATTTTACAAAGTACATTTATACTGGAGTATGTTATTCGGTTTAGATTAACATTTAGGGAAAAACCACTTTTATTTAGAGCAGTCTCTAAGATTTTCATTATAAGTTGTTTCGAACACAAAATAAGCTAATCAAAACACACTTGCAGTCTTAGCAGAGATTGTGGAGATTGTGTTTGTACACCCTTAACTAGTTTATTGTGATACAAGAGTTTGATGGCTGATAGGATACCATTGAGGGTGTAAGCTAGGAAGAAGTGTAGGGGATTATTGGAGTATAACAAGTCTGTTAGTCAGTATATTCTAGAAGAATTTATGAGGTGGCAATGTTGTTAGCAGGAATAAAAGGGGTGGAGTGGTGTGGAGAAGAGGGAGGAAAAGAATTGGGACTTGGGATGGGAAACCAATTTGGGAGAGAATCAGTACCTCTTCAATTGTACTGAACCTGTATCTCAGGGTGCAGGTAGCTTGATTAATCTGTTCTTAGTAGTTGTCATTTATCTTTGTGTATTTCCTTTCTGTAATAGCTGAGACTGTAGTGATGTACTTTCCTTTCCATATTAATACAGAAAATCCAATTTACTGGGCCAAATAGTGTGTTAATCCTTTTATTATTGAGATCTGAAAACCAGTTCCTAACAATGGCAAAAGACAAGTATGAAACTATCTCATTATATGATAAGAAAGGAATGATATTAAGTTCGCAAAGAAGCAACTTTCTAACCCCAATGGCAGAGAACATTATGATACAGACCAATTCAAACTAGTAAAATTAATACACAAAGAGAACTCACACAGTTAAGAAAGGAAGCAATGATGTTAAGTTGGCAAAGAAGCAACTTTCTAACCCCAATGGCAGAGTACATTATGATACAGACCAATTCAAACTAGTAAAATTAACACAGAGAACTCACACATCAACAATACAAGAGATCAGATTACAGATACTGGAAAATGAAAATGAAATGGAATACAGAGAAAATGATAGTGTAGAGCAATTAGAGAGGCTCTACTCTCTCCCAAATCCCATGACCCAATTAAGATTCAAGATACCCTCACACACTTCACATTCCCATCTTATACTCAGCCTAACCTAGAATATTCTATTCTTCCTCCAAAAGCTAGCTATGCCACCTCATTGGTAGAACATAATCCCCTACTACCCACCTTACATACACCTCCATGAGTATATTCCTATCACATTACCATTAGAACAAAGCAGGATTTGTAGGTAGATAACAAGACAAAAACTTTTATATAAATAGAATACAAGCATAATTTTTTTAACACCCCATCATAACAACAGAGAAATTATCTCCTAAAAAAAGCATGAAAAAGAATCGTACACCAAACTAGTCAGACAAAAAACTGGTTCTCGAAATACCTCCAGTTGATGAGTCTCTATCAACTCCAATTGCCGCTCCAAATTTGACTGTGTCTCAACTACTTTTGCCACTTCAATCTAAGTTTATAACACCATAAATAAGCTATAGAAAAGTAATTGCTAAATTTAAGCTGTTTACACGTAGAAAATCATTAAAAAGGATCATTAGTAGTCATAGAGAAACCTCAAGCCTCAATAGAACATCACGATTCTGCAAAATCCTACGATCCCATTCAGCTATTGCATTAGCTTGTTTTCTAAACTTTCCAGTTCGCTCTTGCAACTCAGCATTCCACTCCTTGATAATCTACACAATGAGAAGATTACAAGATTAGGACGGGGGAGAGAGAAACAGAGGAATGTCTTAATTCGGAATTCTGTAAACAATGTCGGCATTAGCAATACCAACCTCTCATCTTTCATTACCTTCGTAAATTAAATTAGAGATTTGAAAGTGATTAAATCTTAGTGTGCTTTATCATAAAAATGACGCATGTTAATCTTATCTTCTTTTAAATTTAAAATTCAAATTCTTTAGAATTAATTATGCATACATTCTTTACAATGTTAAATATTTTTCTCTTTTAATTTATACTTGCTTACATTCTACTTGAATTAATTATGTATATCACTTTATGAATTTCAAAAAAAAGAAATGAACTTCTGCATACTGGAAAGTGGATACAATGGCTATTAAGGGTGTGTGTGCTTTAAAGCATGTTTTGTTTAGCTTAATTTTTGGAGATTTTTTTTTTTCTTTTTTCGAAAAGCGCTCTCAGTAAACTTTTGATCATAAGCAATTTTGAATACAATACGCTAAGCCAAACACACTTACGCTATTTTACTTAAAAAAAACACTTATGCTATGGGTTTGAATATGTAAACATTTTTATAGAAAAACAAAATCTAATATGTTTAAAATGAGTTTATATAATGTTTGCACTTATATTCTATTCTATGAGCCTGTTTGGCACATCTTCTTTTCAGCTAAAGGTTACTTTTAAGTCAAACAAATAATAATAATAATAATATCCAAAAAAAAAAAAAATTAGAGCTTAAAAAGTAAAGCTAAAAGTTGTTTGGTAATTATATAAAGTTGTTCTTATGGATTTGAAGGAGGGAAAATGAAATAATTTGTTATTAGGATGAATTACTAGGGTAAAGGAAAAAATTTATAAATACAAGTTTAGAATAAGGGTAAAACTGTAAAATAAATATGATCACTCCAAAAAACTAGCATACATCTTAAAAAAAAAAAACTTCTCCTTGGAGCTTTTAGCCTTTTTCTTCATTATAAAAAAAAGCTCTTTTTATAATAAGAGCTTTTATAAAATTATGTTTGGTTAAGTTTATGCTATTAAAGAGAAAAGAAGCTAAAATAATACATGTCAAACAGGCACTATATATTCCATTAAGTCAAGTGCTCATCACTAGGTTGTAGGAGCAGTCATTTCTTTAGTATCATTCAATGTAAGAACAGTTCAAGTCCTAACCATGCAAATAAACTTAATTTTCTAAGACAAATGCACTAATCAATAATAACTATAATTTGCTTACAGAAAAAATAAAATATGGAATGTATTACGCATAAAAGAATAAGGAACACATCAAGTACCTCAACCACAGTCTTCCCTGTGATTTCAGATGGCAATTTTGGTGCGGTAGCAACTGAAGTGCTGACAGTTGAAGTAGTTCTATAGGACAAGCAGAAAAAGAAAGTATCAAAAGTACCATTCTATGTTTTAGTAAGCGTAGGAATGATATAAATTGAGGAAATCATTATGATTTAACAACCAAAACGCAGGAAACTAAAAGCAATGCAAAGTGAAATAAGTGCGATTAGTTCTATGAGTAGTAAACTAACAATCAATTATATGATGGTGCAACTTAGGGCACCAAAGTACAAAATATAATGCCAGACTAACTCCTACTAGTGAAAACTATGAGAGAAAAAAACAGAAACACTTGGAAGTTGGAACGCAAATAAGTGTTCTTTATTCATTTAATTATTTTTGGGTACATTAAGTTCTTCATCTTTTGACATAAAAGTATAAGGGATTTAAGTTTCTCCTTTAACATAAGAATAGAATCATTCCTACACTAACATCGAATCTTGTGCCAAATCTTTATACTTTTATATTTTTTTTCAAAACAGGTGGGACCCATCAATTATGTTTCACTCACATGAGATATCAATTCTCCTTTTAAAGGAGAAATGTTTAACCCAAAGTATAATGCATATAATAAGTTGGAATGAAATTAGTATCAATTAACTATTAATATATCATAATCCAGATGCAGAAATTTAAGACAGAAAATCCAGAGTGAGACACAGAAAAGAAGTGAACACAAAAACATAATAAAGAAATACTTTTTTTTTTTGGTAAACATAAAGAAATACTTTAACTACATTTACCAATGGAACAAAAAATTGCTTTAACTTCAACCATATAAAATGAATACATACCCACTTGTGGAAGTCACAACACGTGCAGATGATATCTGAGTTGCACTAGTGCTGGAACTGGAAATTGCAGGAGCAGTAGATGTAGAAGTGCTCACCCCTACAAAATCAGTTTTGCAAAGAACAATCAAACATCAGGTTTGGAAAATGTTTTGTATATTTTTGAAACAGAAAGAATTTACTAGAGAGAAAAGAATTAAGTTTACAAGAACGAGCGCAAGTAATCTTCGAAAATGAAATAAGAAAAAGAAAAAAATTACAAAGATGAATCCCAGCTCTATAATAAATACAAGGACAAGCATCATTAAAATTTGCAATTGATGGATCCCAAAATGATAACACTGAAATCATAGAAAAATGGAGGCACAGCCTCTTTTTACAAACACTAAAGCAATAATAAAACTCCAAAAGACCTCAACTCACCCTCAAAGCCAACAAACCTAGGCTTCAAGAGATCGCCAAATTCCCCACTAAACCAATACTGAATTCATGCCTCCCTCACTCCTCACATTCCCCTCCTTTTGTCCTAACTCTCATAATATTCTAGAACTAACTAACTCTCTTTTTCTCTCTCTATAACAACCCCTATACTAATATTACATTTATCCCTCATAATTCAGGCCCATCAATACTCTCCCTCCAAAACTCACCTTGTCCTCAAGGTGAAGGAAAAGAATAGGTCATGTGGGAAAACATCTACCTAGATCCCATTGCTTGAAGTTTATTGACCTTCTCTCCTCATCAAATTCTTGCAACACCTTAGTGATTCTAGCAGGCAGTAGCATTGAGTGCCCCATAATAGTCTTTAGATGACTTTGCCATGGAACCTTTAACACCAACTTCTTAAAATTAACATATGTCATCCCTAACCCTCGCAACCTTCAATCCCATAATCACATCTTCCCCTCTTAGGGTGACAATGAAAAAATCTCTTAAGGTAAAACAAACAAATCTTAAGCAGTGGGCAAGGTGGATGACACCAGAGAATTAAACCTATTCTCCACAAGTAGTTGTAGCGATTCTACGACCTTTCTCACAGCAAAATTATGAAAGGCCCATGTACCTATTAAAGCCACAACTCTTCGGGCCTTGGATTGCTCCCCACCTTTTCAGCGACCCACTTGACGTCATTCCCACCATGGTATGTGTATGTGTGCTCAGTTTCAGTGTTCCTCCATTAGCTGAGCAGTCGCCTCCGGGGACCAACTCTTCCATTTCCAGCATTGGTTCGCTCGTTCCCAGAAGCATGTCACAAAGATGGGATTTCATGCAAATCTGATCTAGCAAGTATGGAGCACCGCACATGAAGCATAGGTTGCCCCACCGTTGTTCAGCCATCTCCTCCGGTGACAAGCAGCGAAAGCGCAGCCCTCTCCTTTGGTTCACGTTGGCGTTGCTCACTATTTCCCCTTGTGTGAACCTGCCTTTCTCCCGGATCATACATCATCAGCCCCTGCACATAAAGTAAGTCATTGGGCCTTGTTAGGAAAGAACTGAGCCTGTTTCCCCTATTATTAGAACTTGTTTTAGTGGACTTTTGCTGAAATGAATTGGACCCATTTCTAGCGCCCAAGCACATTCCACCAGCATTATGGTTTCCAGATGAATTTACTATTCGGATTGGACACATTTGGTACCCAATTCCTGATCCATTCCTCACCGAACCCATACTAGTGTTCATCTTCCCCAATACCCCTTCTTTTTCCTCCACTCGCATACAAATCAATGGCTGGGTTTCTTTTCCTTCCGCTTCTTTGTCTGCATCTTCTCCTTCTGCAATTTATTCAAAGTCTTCACTATATTCTCCTACTTGCATCATCATCTTTGTCCGCTTCCTCTTCTTCTTTGTCTATTTCGTTTCTTTCTTCTCCTTTTGCTTCTCCGTTTTCTTCTGCTTTTACAACCTCTTCTGTTTTTTGTTCTTCATCTACTCTTTTTTCCTCATCGGCAGCTGCTGTTTTTTCCTTCTTTCCTTCGTTTTCTTCGATTATTTTTTCTTATTGATGACTTTTCTTCTCAAATTCAAGTCTCTGTGTTTCCATTCTCTCAATGGCTTCATCGAAAGCCTTCACCACTTTTAATAGCATTTCTCTAAGCTCAGAATCGCTAATTCCTTCTATTTTTTTCACAAATCTAGACCAAGAAGCACTCCCAGGATTGTAGTGCTTTAATACCAAATTAATGGATCCCAAAATGATAAAACTGAAATTATAGAAACAACGGAGGCATAGCCTCTTTTTACAAACACTAATGCAATAATACTCCAAAAGACCTCAACTCACCCTCAAAGCCAACAAAACCTAGGCTTCAAGAGATCCCCAAATTCCCCATTAAACCAATACCGAATTCATGCCTCCTTCACTCCTCACATTCCCCTCCTTTTATCCTAACTCTCAGAATATTCTAGAACTAACTAACTCTCTTTTTTGCTCTCTCTATAACAACCCCCATACTAATATTACATTTATCCCTCATACTTCAGGCCCATCAGCAAATATTACTACTTTACTTTTGAATTTCTCAACAACTTGCGACGTCTAAATCAAATGTGTCTGGCATGTTAAAGATATAAAAAGTTTTTCAGCTTCAGCTTAAAAGCTCAAACCATAAGATTGAGTAGTTCTTGAACCCAGTAAACAAGTATGGTTAGACAATTTAGGTTTTGATCAATGCCATCACTATCCCTTAAAAAAATATTTCATCAAAAGCAGAGCTGAATTACGGTGCAAGTAGATTTGACCATATGTTGTATCCCTATTTAGAGCCCAATGAGATTTTAATTTCATACTACGGAGTGTGACAAAAATAAAAAACTCATTATTGGAACCCTGCTTCACAGCTTTAACTTTTACAAACAGTGTTTCTCTCCATATTTGTATAAAGTAGTAAAATCCTGGATGAAATGCCATTGAACCCAAGCTGTGAATCTAGGCAGCTATCTGATCCTCTAACTCAACAAACATCCCAAGTACAATATTTTAACCCAATCTTGTTTGAGTTTGCTTAAATCAAAGTAAAACCTGGATCAGTTTCTTCCATCAACTGTTTGCAACAACCCAACAGCCAGTGTTGCCCACAAACTAAATATACCCTACCATATTACTACTCCTTCAACAACCAATCTAGATCACATAGTTTCTGCTTTCATTTCAAAACTGCTCTGCATTATTATATGGAGGAAAATTGAGCTTAACCTTTATCCTGAATCCACAATACACTCTAGCTACCTAGGCAACTTAAGAACTGAAATAAAAAGCTTATCCATACCTGAACAGCAAGTAATTTAAATTAGACAAAAGGAACAACACTCCTCATGAACTCTACAGTTGTGCAAGTAAATTATACAAACCTCTAACTGGAAGAAGAAAAGAGAAAATTAGAACAAATGAACTTAGGTAATAAACTTTTCTTTATATACTTGAGATATTAAGTGGCCCAGTGAGTTGTTGAAGCTAACTAGTTTCACACTTACAGAATATTATATTCAGATTCGGGTAGACAAATAAGCCTCTAACAATGGCAATAAAAATAAAATATCCAATAAAGTTGCAAACAATAAGTGCACAATAACGAAGTACTGCCCCCTCCCCTTCACATACTTCATGACACCAAATAGTTAAAGAAAGACAGAGGAAAGTACTGCAAGAATCAATAGAAATTTTACCAGAAAGTAAAATCAAATAATATAACAATCATCAAGGAATCAAATAAAGTAATCCACACCCCTTCCGAATCTGTCATGCACACTCTTCTTGTAAAACTTCACCTATATTTATATTGACTTATATATACTTCCCCCTCCCCTCCACCCCATACTACATACATCTCCTCAGTCACTCATGCTCACCATTCCTTCCTTTGTTATTACTTTTATGTAAATCTTAAAACTACTAAAACATCAAAATTAACTTCCACGAAAGAAGACAGCTGAAAAATACTTGAAAATTATTTCAAGTGCAAAATCTTCCACTTACACAGTTTTTTTATTTTTTCTTCCGTTTTTTATGAGGTTGGAAAGCAAAAAAGATCTACCACATTTTATATCAAGTTTCATCCAGGCATGAAATTGATTCAAAGCAAAAATTATCATAGATGTAAATTCAGAATCTCCAGTTTAACGATAAAGACAGGTCATCCACATGAAATTCAAAGCAGCAAAAAATGATTTGATGGATATTTCCAGAAAGATTCAAATAGCATAGCTCACCAAATGAAGGAGCAGAAACACTAGTAACTGCAGGCGTTGATGCCTTGGTTGCAAAGGAAAACCCAGTCCCAAAAGAAGCAGAGGAGGCCGTACTTCCTGCTGCACCGAAACCCGCAAAAGATGATCCTCCGCTGGCTGAGGAGGAAACACCAGCAGAGGTGGCGGGAATAGCAGAAGAAGACGACATGGCAGCACTCGCGGGAGCAGAAGATGCAGCAGCACCACCACCACCACCACCAAACGCAGGCATAGAAGACGACAGGGTTGTGCCACCAGTTGATGGAGTTGAAGTAGTGGTGGTCGTCACCGTTGAGAACAGTGGTGCCGAAGCCATTGTGAAAGAGAAAGAACCCGGCTGCTTCGAAGCAGGTGTGCCGGTAACTGCAGACGCTGACGAAGCCAAAGTCGATGCAGAAGCAGCATTGGTGAACCCGAAAGAAGGTTGAGAAACAGAGGAAGTAGGGGTTACGAAGGATAATCCAGATGAGCTAGACGCCGTCATTGCAGGGGCAGTGGTTGGTGTATATGGCTTTGTAAACGCTGAAAACAGCGTAGTTGAGCTCGAAGATGAAGAAGCGCCAGAAGGGAATGCGCTTGAGAACAAAGGAGTCGTAGTTGCAGCTGATGACGAAGCTGACAAAACATTAAGCGCTCCAAACGACGTAGTTGCAGCGGAGGAGGAGGAGGATAATGATGCTCCAGACGATCCCCCAAACCCAAACCCCGTCGTTGCAGCAGAAGAGGTTCCCCCAGACGTACCTCCAAACAGCGTAGTTGCAGAAGTTGTTCCCCCAAACGCCGTAGTTGCAGAAGACGTTCCCCCGAACAGCGTTGTCGCTGATGACGATCCACTAAACTGCGTCGTCGAAGCTGAGGATGCTGCTCCAAACGACGTCGTTGCAGAAGTTGGTCCTCCAAACAGTGGTGTTGAAGAAGACGTTCCCCCGAACGGCGTTATCGCAGAGGACGATCCGCCAAACGGCGTCGTCGAAGCGGAGGATGCTCCTCCAAATAGCGTTGTAGCAGAGGACATTCCTCCTAAAGGCGTGGTCGCAGATGAAGTTCCACCAAACAGCGTCATTGAAGAGGATGTTGCCCCGAACGGTGTCGTTGCAGGGGAGGATGTGGAGAACAAGGGCGAGGCTGAACTCGCGGCACCCAAAATGGAAGAACCGGTACTCACAGCGGTCGTGGCAGAAGCCGAAGATGCAACCGTGGAGGAGCCGAACAGAGACGGAGCTGAGGCGAAGGAAAACGACGGTGCAGAAGATCCGGAGGACGAGGAGGATCCAAAGCCGGTGGCGGCGGTTGTGGTGGGAGCGGAGAAGAGAGAGGTGGAAGAAGTGAAGGAAGCAGAGAAAGGGGTTGGTGAAGTAGATGCTGCAGAGCTAGGGTTTGTGAATCCGAATGAGAATGGGGAAGAGGAAGAAGAAGAAGAAAAGGAGGAGGGGTTTGTAATGGAAAACGGAGATGAAGTTGAAGATTGGGACGAAGAAGAAGTTCCAAAGGAGAAACCCGACATTGTTGCGCCGTCTGTCTCCTCACAGAGAGGACTTTTTTAAATTTTGAAAATGAGGGTTTTCCGATTGCAAGGGATCTCCGGATTTTAGGTTCAGGCAGGGCTTTACTAACTATACTGGAAGCTGAAGATATTTGACTAATTTAAAGAGAGTAATTTAGGTAAGATGATAAGGTTAACTCATTGAAAAATTATATTAAAATGTTTAATAAAATATTATTAAATGAGATGATTAAATCCTTGCAAAAATTTATCCACTAGACTTAAAAAAATTAGTTTCCTATTTCCAAAAAAAAAAATTAATTTCCTTGCATCAAAAACACAAAGTCCTTGTTTCACCGCCTTCTCCTTGCAAACCTAACGCAAGTGTTGAACAAATGTACGTTAGTTATTGGGACATTTATCCTACTGCCACCTTTTTAGAATGAGAGTAAATATTTTTTTTGTTCTTAGCAAATTTTACGATGTCCACTTTAGTTTTTAGTAAATAAAAAAATTATTTGTGGCCCCTAAAAAATTTAAAATGGACCTATTTAGTTGAAATTGTGGTCCCTCACAAATTCAAAAAAAGACCCACATTAGTCCCTCAAAAGGGCTAAAATGGGTCCACTTTGAATTTCTTAGGAACCACGAATAGTCTTTTTATTTGCTAGGGACTAAAATGGGCATGTAAAATTTGATGAGGACTGAAAAGGGTATTTACTCTTAAAATAATTTGTCGAAATGTCCATGCTCGCCAGAAAATTTGTTAGAATGCTACGTCTCTACACTCGCTACAACTACTAGCGAGTTTGGTTATGCCACTGGCGCATTTCCTAAGGACACCAAACTCGCTGCAAGTATAATGGTCAAAGTTGTCAGCCTTTCCTTTTTGCAAAACTGGGACATGTGGCATGCAGATATAAACTCGTTGTAAATGGCAGTGAGTACAGTTTGACATGTTAGAAAAGAACTTGCTACCACTAAGAAGCTAGTATATGTCTACCTATCACGTGTAAGAAACTCGCTAGTAGTCCCAATGAGTTCAATGCAATATAACCTCCCCCCCCCCCCTCCCCATCTTCCCCATTTCATACTTATCTATGCTCATAACATATAATTCCTCAAATTTCTCTTAATTCGAAACATCCCTATGTGTTTGCATTTGTCTATCTTACTTCTTCCTCCTTTTTTTTTTTTACAAAATGAGTGACAGTGATGATTCAAAAATTGTCATTATGTATTATAATGGGAGGAGATATTTTGGCCTCAAGGGTCAGGTTTTTGAAGGAGATACGAAATATTTCGCATGAGCCTCCGGTGTAATAATAATGATCTAAAGAAGACAATATACAAGAAGTTGAGATTACAACGGGTCAATCCAATCTCGGTTGACTGCTAGATGTACCTCATGTAAAGAGAGTTGGGTTCCTGTGGAGATTGTTGAAGATGAAGATGTCGCGTTAGTAGTAGATGCATTTCAAAATGATCGAGACTCCGCATTTATTTAACTGTATGTGAAAGTATACTATGGTGGACTATCTAACAGTTAACATTCCCTCCCTTTAATTCACTACATTGACATTAATAGGGACCCACATTTTAATTCTGAAGATAGGTATGTGATTTCCCCACCGACCCCACCCCAAAAATGTTAATTGAAATGGTTCCTTCCCAATATAAGTATGATCTGATATGGCGTATGGATAGCTCCGACGATGAGGTGGATGAAGGTGTTGTTCTATATAGTGACTCATCAGACACCTATGTCGATGGTGATTTTGATTTATATCCGTCTACCGCAGTGTGTCATTTGTTTCATTCACCAGTCATTGTTGAATGCATAACCTGCCAGTGGCAAGTTAGTAAGTCTAATTAATGAAAAATTTTCGAACATAATTCTCAACTACACAGTTGATTTTCCTACGCATGTGTGCTTATACAGGACATGAGAGTGTTCCATTTTAGTCTTAAACAAGTCATTATACGCATATTAATTGGGCACACCCAGATCAGGAGTTGCTTGCAATGGAGGAAGCGCAACTACCCAATTGCCAGATGGGTCAAGAGCTGTATAAGGACTAGGTGTTTCAATGCAAACACGATGTGTAGATGGTAGTAAAGCAGTTTTTCATGGTGGAATATCACAATGATGATTGTCCATTGAGGGTGGGGTATGTAACACCTCGTGTATACCCGGTTTGTTAAGATGTCATTGTATGAAGCCACGCTTAATTAAATAAAATGCGGAATAACTTTTTACATTCAATTATGACGTCATTATCATTAACCAAGTTGAGTTACTTAATTCATTTCAAAATATTTCCTGTATGTAAATTGCAAAAGACAACTAACTGAAATACCTCAATATATAAATAGCAGTGAGTATCTAAGTCACGGAACTACAACACGCAGTCCGGAAAATATCCTAATACATTAATACAACCCAAAACTAAAAAAATAAGACAAAGAGTCAAGTCAATGTGGCATGGACAATCATCATGCTCACCAAATAAACACATCACCAACAGAGTCTCAACAGCGACAACATAATCATAAAGCTAATAACAGAATAGCAACATGCATATCTAGCATCAAAAGCATAATCATCAAAGCAGACATATCAGCTAAGCTCTGGCCTCCTACCATTAGAGGTCTCAACCTCCGCATTACCTGAACCTGAAATAAGCGCCCCAAACGTGGGGTGAGATCTCTAAACAGAAATCTCAGTAAGGCAAGGGGTCCTCAAGGGTCTTCCACCCCAAGCTCACTTACATATGCAATATAAGTTCGAAAACAGTTAAACAGTATAAGTTCCAAAATTAGTGCAATGCAATAGATAATCATGTCATGTGTGCAATACTATTCTACTGGCCAGAGGAATGCAGGATATACGTCTATCTCTTACAAATAGTGCAAGACGCCACTTGCACTCACCCACAGTCTCACCATCTTGTATGACGCCACATACTCAGGCTTACTGTCTAAGTGGAACAACACATACATATTATAAGTCATTGCACATATCAGCTCAAAAGCATTTCAAGTATAAAAGCATGTAAACACAGCATGCATATAAACCATTCCCCCATGGGGTATGGTGGAACCACACAATGGCTAAACCGAGGACACGAAAGCTTACCTTGCAAGCTAACTATCCAAGCCAAGAGTCCACACAAGCTCAAAGTCCACAACACAGCTCAATCACAATCTGATAATACAGTAGTTCATCATTAATAACCATTACTCAAGGTTACATTAAGTGATTAAAGCTTTCTTACTCATTTTCCTTCATTTCATGTTGTTTCTGCAGGAGGTATTCAAATACTCCACGAGTAGTATTCGAATACTCCAGCTCTCCAGAAAGTATCAGAATACTTTTTCTCAAGTATTCGAATACTACAAAGTATCGAAATATTTTTCCCCCAGTATCCGAATACTACAAGGTATCGGAATACCACATACCCAAGTATTCGAATACTACCCAGTATTCGACTACTTCTTCAAGGTATCCGAATACTTTTCTTCTCAGAAAAGTATCCCCATACTCCAGCAAGGAGTATTCGACTACCTGTGGACAAGTATTCGAATACTACACAAAAAGTATTCAAATACTTCTCCAACAGGATGCAGAATTTCAAACTGAAGTCTGCATATTCCCATTTTAAAGGTTCAAATGCGATTGGGAGTCCAATGACTCCCTAAACACTGAATGGGTTATCGACAAATGAGTTAATGAACATACATACGTTAATCAAATTTCTTTCCTAAGATCATAAGCAGCTAGACTCTAATTTCATTTGTTCAATGATCTTAGGTATGACAACTATAAAAATTTTAGTGTTTATTTCCAGATAATTATTAATACATAATTTTTTGTTGACATGCAGAAATGATAAGGGAGGAGCCCAATGTTAAAATTGCTCTAATCCAGGAAAGGATAGCAACAAATCATGGGTTTCATATATCATTCAGAAAGACGCGGAAGGAAAAACAAAAAGAAATTGTCAAAATTTATGGAGATTAGGATGAGTCTTACGCATTTATGCAAAAAATGGTTGGATTACATGTTGCTATTTTCACTAGGGGCTATTTATAAGTTGGATCTGAATGATCATTTTGTTAAACATTCAAATAGTGTGTTGATGCCTTTAATTATTGCAAGCCGATTATCCAGATAGATGGTATCCACTTATAAGGGAAATATCGAGGGACGCTATTCATTACTACAATTTGTACATTTTGTCTTTTAGCACTAATGGAAAGGCAAGGAGCTTCACAAAATACATAAGCAAATGGTACCTTAGTGATTCGAATAAACAAGTTTGGGAGATCATTGGAGGTCAATTATACCTTAAAAAATTAATTTTCTGCATTCTGTCGAAGAAGTATTCGAATACTTTTCGGTTAGTATTCGAATTCTTTCTGGAAAAATGCAGCAATCGAATACTTCGCGAGACAGCAGCGACCTAGTTTTGTAAAATCGCGATATCGCGAGCTACAGAGCTCCAAATTGAGTGAGGTTTTGACGTATGTGAAGCTAACACATAGGGATACAAACCTATAAATTTTCATATCCATTGGATAAGTGGATTGATCGAAGTTTATGTTTGAAGTCGCAACCTTATTGCTGGAAATCCAGTTTGTTGTAAGAACTTGGCGAAAATCATAACCGAAGTTATATAATTTTGATTGAGACATAAAATATGTCTTTGGAAAGCTTGAGATGTCTAGTTTAACATATTAAAATGTTACAATATTTGGTAAATATTTGCAACTGCATTTTTAAAAATGATAAAGACAGTTTGTGCTTGGGGGCTTTGGGAGAAGCCTGCACTACGCTAAACGAAAAAGAAAACATGTTCAATTTGACATGAAATTGTAAGGTATGATTATTGATGATGTATTTGCCATTAAACCAGATTGTGACTCGCTGGATTTTTTGGTTGTTGGTGACCACGTGATACTGAGTTGGTATTAGAGGACTTTACCGATACAGGTAAGCTTTTGGTCTTCGGTTTTATCCGTTGCTTGTTCTACCAAACCCCATGGGGGATTGGTTTATGTGCATGGTATGTTTTATGAAATAATATTTGTTTCTATTATGAGTATTGGATATGTTTTTGAGCTGAATTATGATATAGTGCATTTGCCATACGTTATGTATGTGAGTTGCTCCACCCTAGACAGTAAACCCCTAGTATGTGGGCAACATACAAGATGGTAACTCCGTGGGTGAGGTATAAGGGAGGAGCCTAATACTGTAGGTTGCAGACATGCGTAATCCCTACCTTTTATTCTTTGGCCGGTTGGATGCATACACACATGACATGAATATATGCAGCATTGTACATTATTTGATATATTGCATGGCATGCTCATTTCATATACTGCATTGTTTATTGCTATAAATGGCCCGATATAGTCATTCCCTTTATCTTGTTATTAATCTGCTTCTTTATATACTGTATGCACTGTTTTAGAACTTATATTATACCAGTAAGTGAGCTTGGGGTGGAGGATCCCTTGAGGACCCCTTATCTTACTGAGATTTCTGTTAGAAATCTCACCCATTTTTGGGGCACATTTTCAGGAAATGACGTTCGTGAGACGGACACTAATAGAGGCAAGAGGCCAGCATAGAGATTTCATTATTGTTATGAGCCATGCATATTATAATTATTCATTCTTCTATGATGAGACTTTCTTATGACTAGACTTGATGGATTATGTTGTTATTTGATGTGAGCATAGGGGTTATCTATGCCACTATTAAATAATCTGTTATTTGTTGACTTGAGTATTTGTATTGTAGCACCATGGATTATGGATGCTTTTGATTTGTTATTTATGAGTACGAGGTATTTCAGATTTTTATTATAGTGTTGCAATTACATAAGGATTGTTATTAAAAGAAACAGTTAATCCATCATGAGGATTAGCCTGATTTATTTGAAGAAAACAGTTATTGCTTCTGTGATTAATTATTGCAAGCTTCACATTAAATCCCATATGTATGCTAATACACCAACTGCAGACGGGGTGTTACAAGAGGCTTGTAACCACTAAATCTCTCGCAATGTCCAGATTACTAAACCATGTTCAGTTATGTAAAAACCGTAAAAGTGAGAATTATGCTAAGTAGGTTTTGGGAACCCCTTAATGACTTAAGATAAAAACTATATGATAGTTAGACAATTGTTTTAATGATTCCGCGTTTAGATTTCAGTTATGATCACATCTTTTTATCATTACGTTTTATTATTGATTTTAAATGCTCACGTAATGAAAAGGAAAAAGTTTACTCGCATTTTTTAAATGAACTGCTGTGAATATAACTGCGCTTAATATCATAATCAATGTTAACAACACCAGTATGTAACGGGCTGTTACAACTGCTACCTTACTATCATAGTGGATGCACATAGAAAACACTGATTTTAGACAATTTGAAATACCCCAAAGGAAGTCACGCAGCCACTCAGCTACCCTACTAACTCTATATGAGGCAATAGGATTTTGCTTCCATGGCCGACCTTGTAATACATGCTTGCTTTGATGATTCCCAAGAAACAACACCCCCCACCAAGTGTGTTCATGTAACACCCTAGTTTGCAACCGGTTAGACATGCATATGGTATAGAAACGTTGCATAATTAAATGCTTAAGTGAAAGACTTAATGTAACAGCCTGTTGTACACCAGAATTGTTAACATTAATTATGATATTAAGCGCAGTTACAATCACAGCAATTTATTTATAAAAATGCGAGTAAACTTTTTCCGTTTATTACGTGAACATTCAAAACAATAAAAGGCGTAATAAATAAAAGCTGTGACCGTAACTGTAAACTCTTTGCAGAATAATTATTTAAACTAATTTTATAACATATTTGACTTCCTACAAGTCACTAATGGATAAACCCACTTAGCTAATTTCTCACTTTTACGTTTTCTACCTAACTGAACATGGTTCGGTCATTAATTTTCAGCGGACAAACTGCATTCTACAAGCCTCCCATATTTTGATATGTTATTCTACACTCAATTACTTTTCTAGGAAGCTATCACACGAGTTATTTAGAGCACGTTTGCTCCGAATATCGTCGTTTGAAGTTGGACAAGCAAAGCTGCCAGTCAACCCCAAAACAGCTCCAAACATCCCTCACTCAACGAATTACTGCAGAAAATACACTCAACATATTGCTCTCAAATTTTTATACAACAAACTAGACACCTCAAGATTTAATTTGATATATCATACACTTAATTTGACCAAGGAATGAAGCGGGAATAAATTTCCCAAACTTGGTCCAGAACTGCCCAATGTGCAGTAGCCACTGAACAGTCCGCGTTCTCTTCCTCTTACAAGCCGACGTCCAACCCAGATTTTTACTAAATTTTACCAAAAGATAGAGGACATCTCAAGCTTCAAAACAGCGTATGGAACGTCCCTATCGGACCTCTATGGAGGGAGATATGCTCTCCCGAAGTTCGCCTAAATTATGTCAATTTCTAGAAAATTCGCCAGAGTTTCCTTTGTTTTTACAAAAATTCCCAAATTTGCAAAGTGATCTAAGACCTCAAATTGTACCTAATAATCATAGGGTGGCACATACAAGGACCAGCAATGCCTTGGGACTCTTACAACCCTTCACAGTTTATATCTAATTACTCAATTCATACCATATTGCTTACTTTATTACACTTGACACATTTCAATCACTAATGTCCATTTGCATGCATTTTCTAAACATACACATAATCATAATCCTAAAATAGACCTATTGCCCTTTCATCATATTACATGCTTCCATATTACATCAGTATCCATGTACAATTTACAATTTCTCCATTACATATTACAACTTACAATTCTTAATCTTTAATTACAACATAAAGAATAACCCTTAAAATGACACATGTAACTAGACTTAGGCAAAATGACATGAACAAATATGACAATGAATCTCCTCCTAAATAGATATGCAATGTTCATGCACTAAGTCTAGCCTAAGCCCAGTGGCTATCAAAATGCAAAATATAAAGTCCTCTAGCTAATCATCATACGGGCTTCTTGCCCGCCGCTCCTGCACCACCGCTACCTCCTGAAATAAAGCCCCCAAGACGGGGTGAGATATACGAATATATCTCAGTAACCCAGAGGTTCCGGAGAATACTCCGCCCAATGGCTCACTTCGATGCATATAAATAACATAAAATAACATCTTGAAAACGGGATAAAGCAAGGGATTTAGAGAAATAGGGGAACATAGAGATACAAAATACGACGAAGCTGGAATGGTCGATGCCAATACCACGCAACGTCCAGCCTATTGGCTCGGCATATAAGCCTACAGGTCTCAACCAAGGCGTGTTCCTAGAACATTAAGGGAGTAACAATCACAGGCATCATTAATCATGTCAAGCTAGACTTTGCTTTGCATTATGAGAAGTATCTTGATGTTATAGAAGGGTATTGTGATGCAAATTGGATCACCAGCTCTAACGACACTAGATCCACAAGTGGATATGTATTCACCCTTGGTAGGGGTGCTGTGTCTTGGAAATCGTCCAAGCAGACTTGCATGGTGTAACACCCCGTATATATCCGATAATGTTATCATATCATCGTATTAAGCTGCGCTTAATTAAAAATGCGGAATATCTTTTTCTTTTCAATTATGACGCCATCACTCATTACCAACTTGATACTTAATCATTTTCAAAACATTGTCTGTATGTAAATTGCAAAAGACAGCTAACTGAAATACCTCATTAAATTAATAACATAAATATGTCTCTAGTCACGAAACTACAACACGTAGACCGAACAACCCTGATAGTTTATACAACTCAGTTAAACTTAAACATAACAGAAATTAAAGTGGCATGGACAAACCTCATGCTCACCCAAATAAGGCACAAGCCCAACAACAGTCTCAACAACAGCAACATACTAAAAGCAAGCTAACAACATAACATCAACATATATATCCAGCATCCAAACATGTCAGCATATAAACAGCAATAATCATCAACTAAGCTCCGACATCCTCCCGTCAGAGACATCAGCCCCCAAGTTACCTGAACCTGAAATAAGCGTCCCCAAACGTGGGGTGAGATCTCTACACAAGAAATCTCAGTAAGACAAGGGGTCATCACAGATCTTCCACCCCAAACTCACTTACATGTGCAATATAAGTTCAAAAACAGTTTATCAACATTATTTCCAAAATAGTGCAAAATGGCAGATAATCATGTCATGTGTGTCAATGCTATAATCTACTGGCCAGAGAAATGTAGGAATACGTTTATTACCCACATAGTACGCGCCCTGCCGTACCTACCCTTAGGATCACATCCCATCGGGTGAACACCACATACATATCATAAGCATTTGCACTTAACAGCTCAAAAGCATTTCAATTATCAAAGCATGTAACACAACATGCTTATAACCATACCCCATGGGACATGGTGGAACCAACAATGGCTAAACCGAATACACGAAAGCTTACCTTGCAAGCTAACAATTCAAGCCAAGAGTCCAACCAATGCTCAAAGTCCAAACACAGCAGAATCACAATCTGATTTGGACCAGCAATCATATCAATAAACATAGCTCATAAGCGTAAACATAAAGACAACGTTTCTCTTTTACGTTTTACGACTTAAGGCTTCTCACAAAACCACAAGCCCTTAATCACTTAGATTCTGACTTGGTTAATTATTACAGAAGTTCAACTTCCTCAAACTAGGGTCCACAAACCCCCAATAGCCTTCTGTATGAACAGTGCAGCTACTGTTCTTCGAAAATCCAGAATATCCGGATATATGTCGGGGACATATCCGGATATCAATATCCGGATATCTTTATGCCAATATACATATATCAATATCCGGATATCCAGATCCCCATATCCGGATATCAATATCTGGATATCCATATCCGGATATTTCGCGATAGAATGCAGTTTTTGCATTTCGCGAAGATATCCATCAAAGGCCCAACTTTTACCAATTAAAAACGTTCAAGACTCCATTTTTAAGCATATACAGGTTCACATACGAGTTGGTTACTTCATGTTAACAAATTACATGCCAAGACTCCAACTTTAACCCATTAAACTCATGATTAAAGGTTGTACCACTTACCCAAAGCTCAAAACAGAGAAATGAGTGCTTTTGGAGCTCACCAAACAGCTCCAAATATTCTGTCTACCAAGGAATACGAAAATGGCACACAAAGATGAGTTCTTTGCACCCAAAGATGACTCTTTGAAGCTCAAAAAGTCATCACCAAAGGCTCTCACCTAGGGGTGTAAATGGGCTGGGCTGGGCTGGGCTTTGGCCATCCTGGCCCAAGCCTACGTCAAAAAAAATTTAGCCTATCTGGCCTACTGGCCTATTAAAGGCTTTATTTGTAGGCCAAGTCCGGCCCATTTTCAAAAATAAGAAAGCCTGACATGGCCTACAGGCCTTGTAGGCCTCCCACTATATATACTAAGCAAAAAAAATAATTGTATAGAGCAAAGAAAGTTCCATTCATGCATGCACTACTTCTCATAAGAAAAAAATGACAAACAAGAAAGAGTCAACATAATACCTCAGCTCTAGAATGTATATCATAGAGGAATAGAGTCAAAGAAATGGGAAAAATAAGAAAAATACAATTACTAGATGCTGAAATAAAGTCTACAAGAGAATGTCATTCATCTAAAAATCTTTAAACCACCATCAAGACAAGGGAAAGAAGAGTATTATTGAAAGATCTTCATCAGTAACATCATAATCCAGCAAGGTACCCATTGTTCCATGGTATTAAGTTGCAACAACATGTAAAATTTGGAGACATTAGACAAGTTTTCCTTTCATAAAATAAAATAGCACAAAAAGTAAGAGATATTGCTATTTGGCACTTTGTGTCTTTGCCACATAAAATAAATATTATTTTATTATTTTATTTTAATAAATTAAATAGGCCAGCCTACAAGGCTGTAGGCCGGGCTTGACAAAATTGGCCTATGGCCTATTTATTAAAAAAGCTATTTTATAAGCCTAAGCCTACTCTACTTTTCTGAAAGGCTGGGCCTGGGCTGGGCTCAATGTAGGCCGGGCCGTAGGCTGGGCTGGGCCAGCCTGGCCCATTTACACCCCTACTCTCACCACACCACTACCAAAACAACAACAAGAACCCACCAAGGCAGTAGCAAGGACTCAGAAATGGTGACTCCTCTCCACACAAGAAAGCTCACACAAGACCAAGGTATTTTGTGAAGAAAACAAGAGCAAAGGTGCTCACTTTGGCTCACCAAGTGGAGAAGAAGGGTGGCAAGGGTGGCTGGAGGTGTTTTAGAAAAATAGAGGCACGTAGGGTGGCAAATCAGACCTACGATCATGTGCCTCTTAAGTATATATAGTCATTTAAGAATAAAACACACAGTATTAGCGCTAAATGCTACGCTTAGCATTTTAATCCCAAACTTAGGATTCAGAACCTACTCAATTTTACAAGATTTATCATATTTTTATTTTATTTTTCGCAACACCTTTCCGGTACACTCTTTTCCATAGCCAGTATCAGTTCTGGCACCAGTTCTCATTATTTTAACTTGAAACTTGAAATCACAGTCCTACATATTATTCTAGGAATATTAATGCGCTTATAATAATTTTCTGGGATACTTTATCGGCACGCATTTATACCGACTAGCAGAATCGGTATCTGTACTTTTCGTTAGAAAAGCGGCTTCCAACATTATTACTCACTTACTACAATCATTAAAGCCTCATAATAATTATTAGGGTCAATTATGGAATTATTTCTTAATTTCACATAATTAATTAATTAACTTCCTTAATTAACGGTGCGGGTTCTTACACATGACAATGTCAACCTTGGAAGCAGAATTTATTGCTTTAGATAAAGCCGGTGAAGAAGCCGAATGACTTCGTAATTTTATTGAGGATGTTCCTAATTGGCCAAAATCGGTACCAGCCGTATGCATACACTGTGATAGCCAAGCCGCTATCGGAAAGGCCAAGAACGTCATGTGTAACGTTAAGTCTAGACATATACGTCATAGACATGATACTGTAAGACAACTACTCTCGAATGGAATCACTACAATTGACTATGTGAAGTCTAAAGAGAACATAGCGAATCCGTTAACCACAGGGATTCCTAGAGAATTGGTTGAGAATTTGTCGAAAGGAATGGGTTAAGGCCTATCAATTGTTGATCATTGCGGTAACTCTACCTTGATGAGTGGAGATCCCACGAACTAGATTCAAAGAGACAACTAAGTGATGATTGACTGTTAAAACACTACGGAGTTTCTATAACTCATACTCATTCCTATGACAAGACAGTATATTTATGAGGGTAAGCATTTAGGCTTTTAATGATTCTTTAATCTGATATGTTCAGATGATGTATTTTGAGTGACATCACAAGCAATCACCTATGTGAGTGTGAAGAGAGGGCCACTTCTATGAGAATTTATAAAGGCCGATTCTCTAGAACACTCGCAGAACCAGACAGGTGTGCCAAGGCCAAAATGGGCACAACAATGAGGACCAACAATGCTAGAGAAGCAATTGTGTGACTTATATTGTCTAGGTATACACTAAAGGTCGACGGTTCAAGTCGCCCAGACCACCGATTGACTGAGTATATCCGATAAGTTTCACTAGGGAAGGTTCAAAGGAAACTCTACCTATCTCGATGCAATTGTTTCTCGTTTAGGAAATTACACTTAGCATTTATATTCTTATGCATTTTAGTCACGATGAATTGACTTTTTATCTATGTGGGGGATTGTTGGAATTTTTATAGACATCCTATGGGTTATGAATAAGAAGTGGGTTAAGGAAGAAAAGAAAAGAGGGAAGTTGAAGGGGTGTGTGGATTTTAAGAAGTCCCACATTGGACAACTAGTAAGAGGTGAGAGAATTTATAAGCTCCCACCTCATACTCCTAAATTTCCCCTTGGGGAACTACACTTTTGTGGAGGGAAGAGGAGCTAGGTGGCATTTGGTCCACCACACACATGTGCGCGCGCGCCACCGTCGCTGTCGGATCGGTTCGGTTCGTACGTGTGTGTGAAATAAAAGTAATTTTTATTAAATTATTTTATTAATTTTTTGTCCAAAATACCTCTGTCCTTATTCGTTACTTCCCTTCAGATTCTTCAACCCAAACGTTTCTTTTCGCCGAGTTTTTTTGAACTTTTTGAACCTAACTGGTTCTTACCTTTCGGTTCAATCCGACGTGTTCATTCATAATTGAACCAAACCGGTCACCGGTTGTACCCGTTCATGGCTGTCAGTCACGGTGGTTCGCTGCCGGCGACGGTTCATCGTGACCGGTCACTGTCTATATATAGACCCTGACCCCTTCAGAAATTTCATCCAGTTTTCTGCACTGTTATTCTGCCAGATTTTTTCCTTCATCCGGTTTTTCATACTTCCTTCCATTTTCCGGTGTAATTCTTCTGGCATCTTGTTGTGTTCATTCGGGCTGTTGACTGGTAGTGCCACCAATCTTCAGACGCAATCCTTTCTATCTTGGGAGACATGTGTCCATCAACCTTTAGCATCAGTGAAGGGGAAAATTGTCTTAAGGAGACACTTTCTGTGGGCTCAGATTTCCTACACTATCCTGCATACATTGATCATTCTGTTCCATTATCTCCAATACTGTGAGTCTGTTCTTAATTTTACTATTGCGCTGTGTTTTGTGATTATTAATCTCGTATGCTTTATACACGGGTTCAAACCTCTTAGTGATTTCTAATATCACCCACTGTCTGAATAACAGTTAATACATTCATGTTATCTTTGCTAGTTGTGGGGTGAAAAAGTCAGCATATTATTTGTTGTAATTCAAATATTAAGAGTTCTTCATTGTTTTCCTTTCCCTATCATCTTTGTTATTGTATTTTCTTCAGCTTATACATGCAGATTTTCAATTTGGACAGGGTGTAAAGGTTGATGAACTTGAGAACAATCATTTTGTCCTTGTTCATGGAGGTGTCTTTAGCTTATACCCAGTAGGATTATTTTCCTACTAGATATCTAGTGTTTCTTAACACCACCATCTTAAGCATCATTATTTTGGGCAATTTCTTAGCTAGCATTTAACCTCTAAATATGGTTTTGTGTTTTGCTATGTTCTGTTTTACAAATAATTTTATGTTCCTCTTGATCATGAAAGTGAACTAAGTTTGGTTTTCTTCTGTTTTACAAATAACCAAATGCATGTCTCTTTGGGTCATGTTGGTTTTGTGTTCTTTTTTCGTTATACAATAATTTCAAGTACGATCATGAAATAATTTATAATCCCAATTATCTTATCATCTCTTTGTTTGATTGACTCTAAGGTCAATTACATATATATTTCATATTAATTAACTCAAAAGTATTGCACCTAATACATATTGCTGTTTGAGCTTTCAGCCCCTGTTAAAGTTTGGTGTTAATGCCAATTCCGTTGGGTATTCCTCCTTGCTGCTACGAGTAAAGGTTTTTTTTTTTTTTTTGGGATTGCAAAGTATCTTGCTTAAAGGATATATATATAAATAATATACATTGTTTTCAAAGGAATCTCATAAGACTAACCAAAATTAAACATTTCTGACTTGTAATTTCTCATGGCAAGCCTTGGAACCTAGCAGCAAGGAGGAATACCCAAAGGGACAGTTCTAAATTAGTGTTGTAGTTGTAGGAATCAAGTTCTAAAAATTGTTATCTAATTTTACATCTAACTATTATCATGTTTTCTATACTATATATTGCTTGTAGATATTGAAATCCTACTATAAAATTGAAGTCCCATTGCATAAAAGGATAAGAGAGTGTTCGATAATTATAAGGACCAAGGTATACTTTTACCTTATACTTTCATTTTTTTTCCTATCATTTTTCTGTTTTTATTACCTATTATTTTTTATTGTATGTTGTATTGTATTTCATGCATTTTCCATAGTTTCCTATTCAATAATGACTTCTATATTGTTTTAAGCACAATATTAACACCAGATTACTTATGTTAATGCAGTTAACCGAGCTAAATTCTCCTAGCCAACTTTCTTCATATCATGCTATTCATCAGCTATATTAGATTATTTATGTTTAAATATATATATAGTTGTATTAACATTAATTACTTTTATGATTAATTTGTAAGAGACTTAATAACTTTGTTTTAGTCATATATTTTGATCTATTAATTTTTAATGTTAGACTTTCTAAATTGATTTTTATTATTTGTATTTATTTTATAATTATATTTTATTTTTTATATATTTAATATTATAATAACAGATTTGATTATAAATAATGAAATTTCTTATAAAGTAAATAATCATCCAAACCACCGCAAATATTTAATTCAAATTATATAATTTTAATGAAGGGTAAAATATTTCTCAGGTCAATGAAGTAAATTATCTCTAATAAACATAAAACGACGTTATTTTGTGCATAGAAATACTTTTCCCTTCGATGAATTCAACAATTCAGTGGCCAATGCTTATAGACCGTCTTTTTAAATATTAAACGATTTATTCTATCATACTACTCTAAGGTGGTTAGTTATATATAGTGGCGGTTTGTTTCTGGTGTCGGTTATTCGACTGGTTTTGAAAACAGTGGTCAAAATATTTAACGACACCACATTCAAAGTTGGTTTTGGAATGGCCACTGTATTGTTTAGAGTCCATTTGAACCGCCAAAATAGACTAAAATAAGTGACTCTAATTCCTGTTTTGGGTGAAGGGTCTTATGTCATATTTGTCATTTTAGATAAATACTTTTTCTATTAATATATGATTAAAAATTAAAAAAAAAAATTCTCTTATCATAGGAAATAGAATTATCTCTACCAATTCTAAAACTATGTCATTTTTTGGCAATTGAGAGAATTAATGGAAGATATTTTAGAAAATTTATTTGTTTTTTTGTTGTATGAATTTTACAAATTTTTTTTTCAAAAATATAAAATAAAATATACCAAAATAACCTTCATTAATTTTCAACCCTCGTGACGTAGTTTTAGGGTTGTTGAAGAAACGATAAACTCTTAAATATTTCCAATATAAAAAAAGTAATTAAATATTTCTTTACATATTCATATAACTACAATCAATTGTAAGATGCTTGAATGGAATTTCTTTTCACTATAAAGAAATCTTAAAATTATTTAATTTTAGATTTCAGCTAGCTGCCCAGAAACCATGAAAACCTAGGGGGAAATTTAAGTGCCTTGGAATTTCAAGTCTTGAGACAAGGGCATTGGCTGCTCCTATCCTTTTTGGGTCCAAGATAACGAGATAACATCTCTGCATTGAAACAGCGTACTGCAAAACAAATAATTAATGTAATCATTAGAAACTTTTATAATTCGTAAAGCACCTACAAAGCCTTCTGCTTACTGAACAAAAACTCTTTTTTTTTTTTTGGAAATACTGAACAAAAACTCTTTTACAAAATAGTCAATCTCCAATTTAAATTATAATTAAACAAGTTTTAAGTGTAGATAAATTTATATGGGTGATATTATATTTACAATTTCTTTTCTCTTACAATTATTTTTATAGTTGTTAGATTAAAATCAAATCAACGATTAGTCGTTGATTTGATTTTGATCCAAAAATCATAAAATTGATTATAAGTATAACTTCCAAATTATGTTTAAAGGGAAACAGAGTTACGGAAACAACTAATTATGAAAACAAAATAATAATAATAATAATAGTAACTTTCGTCATTCTTATTAAATTACTCTTTACAACGTATATTCTTTCACGAAGCTAGACAGTTATCCGAAATTTGTTATTTGTTATTATATTGAATTTTTTAAATAATATTTTATGGGTTCGCTTTTTCTGCATATCTGTAGTAAGTCTAATACGACGTCGTTTTGGGCAGAAATCATAGTGTTTTAGTAATTTTAATTTATTTCAGGATTATTATAATCTCTATAATTATAATTTTTTAATCTTTCAATCCCAAAATGATGTCGTTTTGAAAGTAAATGTAAATAACTTATATGTGTTGGGAGGAGGATACTGAGAAAAGGAAAGGTTTGGAAAGATATGGAGGAAGAGAACACTTTTATTACTACACAACTCTTTTAGTTTTTGGCTTGATTACAAAATGATGGAGGACACACCTATTTATACTAGTGGCACCTCCTTAACCAATGGCTAGGATTATGCTAACACAATTCTCATCTAATGGCTACAAATCATTCTCTAGAATTCTCCACAATTTTCCTAGCCTAGATATTTCCATGGTAGTTTCTAGGTTGAACTATTTTAGATATTTCCATAGAGTGATCTAGAGTGGATTACTCTAGAATTTGGGCTAAACTACTCCTGAAGATTATTCTAGAAGTTGAGCCAAATAATAACTAAGCCCAATGGACCAAAAACTAATTAAATCAAGTTTATTTATTTATTCAACACCCCCTTAAACTTGATTTTGTAAACCAATCATATTTTGTGGAACACATTTGTCCGGTGGCTTTGGGATTGGTGGAAGATAAACAATCTTTATCGGTGTTTGTGGCGTCTCCGGTACATACACGATCTCTGCTAAATTTGACCAAGTAATCCTTGGTTTTTCCCTTTGCTCATTCTCCAAAATATCTTCTTTCTTTTGCTTTTCTGGCACATCAACGAGAGTTTATTTTTCTTTTATTGGAATTATTTCTCCTTTGTTTGTCTTCTTTGTTGGTACTTCCCCTGACTTGTTGCTACTGCTCCTTGGTTTCACTTTCTGTTTAATTTCTTTGTTGTTGTTGCTTCTTCCTGTTGTTGGTGTAGATGCAAGAGTTGTTGGAGGAGTTTGATCATTTCCATCTTGAACTGTTTGCCCTTCTGAGAATACGTCTTCAACTTTTATTTCTTCAGTTGCTATATGCTTTTTCTTGGTTGTCATTCTTTCATCCAATATGAAATTTCTTTGGGGTTCTATCTTTGATTCTGCCAGTGTTAGTACTGCTTCATTCTCCTCTTCTTCCTTACGTTCCTCATCATCGTCACCAACGTCGTCAGGATCACCACTACGCTCGTTGTCACCTTCTCCTCCTCTTTTTTCTTCATATTCTTTCATCAAATCAGATTTATTTATCCACTCAGTAGCTTCTGTATCTTCTTCCATATCATCAATATTATCAACTTCAGCTTCAGTTTCTTCTTGATGTTCTTCTTCTCCCATAGTCTCTGATTTCTCTGACTCCAATTCATTTTGGATATCGAATTCTGATTTTGGATTGCTTGATTCTGAGTCTAGATACCATGTATTCTCTTGTTCTCCTATATTGTCATTGCGTACCATTAACATAGTGCAATCTTCTTGACTCCTTTCCCCCACATAGTTCGTCTTCTCCTCAATTTTCGTTGTAGGAGTTCTACATTCATAAGCATAATGGTCGAACCTTTGACAACTGTAGCATTTGATTTGAGACTTGTCACGTCTTGGTTGCGAGCTACCTCTTCCACGATCTCTTGTTGAGCTTTTTCCTCGATCTTCATTGGCATAATTGTTGTTGAAGCCTATACTTCCACGTCCACGACCTCTTCCTCGACCACGATATCCTCCTCGTCCTCTTGTGTTGCCAAAGTCTTCTTCCTTTTCTTTGAAGTTGAGTTGTGTCTTGAGTAACTGTTCACCAACCCCTTGCTTCTTCTTTTGCTTCTCCTCATATGCTTGTAAGGAGCCCAAGAGTTGCTCTGTTGTCATAGCTTCCAAATCTTTTGTTTCTTCTATGACAGTGACAATATGATCGAATTTTGAATCTAAAGATCGCAAAATTTTCTCCATAATTTTAACATCATCTATCTTTTCACCATTTCTTTTTAATTGATTAGTCACCGTCAAGACTCTAGAAAAATAATCGGAGATACTTTCGGCATCTTTCTTGTGTAAAGTTTCAAACTCACTTCTTAGAGTTTGAAGACGTACCTTCTTGACCGGCTCAGCCCCCTTGTAAGAGGTTTGTAGCTTCTCCCATGCTTCTTTTGTGGTGGCTGCCTCCGAAATCTTCTCAAAAGCATCTTCATCCAATCCTTGATAGATGAGATAGAGAGCTTTCTTGTTTCTCTTTCTTGAATCCTTCAAGCTATCCCTTTGAGTTTGGGATAGAGTGACTCCTTCTTTTGGCTCATCGTAGTCTTTCTCTACCACTTCCCACACATCTTGTGATCCAAGGAGGGCCTTCATCTTGATGTTCCAATTATCATAGTTGCTCTTGGTGAGCATAGGGACTTGGAAAGGAACCATGTTGCTACTAGCCATTTCTCTAGAAAGGATCTTAAGGCTCTTGATACCACTGTGTTGGGAGGAGGATATTTGAGAAAAGGAAAGGTTTGGAAAGATATGGAGGAAGAGAACACTTTTATTACTATACAACTCTTTTAGTTTTTGGCTTGATTACAAAATGATGGAGGACACACCTATTTATACTAGTGGCACCTCCTTAACCAATGGCTAGGATTATGCTAACACAATTCTCATCTAATGGCTACAAATCATTCTCTAGAATTCTCCACAATTTTCCTAGCCTAGATATTTCCATGGTAGTTTCTAGGTTGAACTATTCTAGATATTTCCATAGAGTAATCTAGAGTGGATTACTCTAGAATTTGGGCTAAACTACTCTTGAAGATTATTCTAGAAGTTGGGCCAAATAATAACTAAGCCCAATGGACCAAAAACTAATTAAATCAAGTTTATTTATTTATTCAACAATATGCATTAACTGCAGAAATATTTTTCTGATGTGTTATATATGGGTTTGTTTTTCTAAAGTTAACTACTAGAAAAATCCTGTATAGCAAGGGAATTGCTATGAAAATTCCGTCGCTAATTTCATCCTCGCAACTACTTTCCCTCGCAAAACCGTTTGCGAGGGAAAGTAGTTGCGAGGATGAAATTAGCGACGGAATTTTCATAACAATTCCCTCACTATACAGGATTTTTCTAGTATATTTTAGATAACTTTATCTAATGTTCATCGAAACGACGTGGTTTTGAAGCGGAAATCATGATTTTTTGTAATTTTAATTTATTTCAGAGTTATAATAGTTTTTATCATTCTAATTTTTAATTTTTCAACAAAAAACGACGTCGTTTCGATGAACATTAGACAAAGTTATCTAAAGTAACATTCTATACTTTTTTCTCTTTATATATATAAAGAACCTATAAAATTCGTACTAACCTCAACAACAAGAAGGTAGCCATCATCCTCTTCGTCACCTTTGGGAACAAAAATAGGCTCACCAATGAATCTTCTACTTCCAACACTCCAAGTTTGTACAGAATCACTCATTAAATCTAATTTCAAAACAGTATCGAAAGGAAAACTTGGCAATGTTTTGCGAGATCCTAAGGTAGTTGCAGCATAGAGATATTTGTTTTTCTTGCCAGAAAATTCAGGATTGATAGCAGGAAAGTCTGAGGATTTCTTCCATTTCTGCATGGTCTTTACGTTACATTCTTGGCAATTGTAGTCAGAATCTAATTTTATAGAGACCTGCATTATATTGAATAACATATTGAGCAAAGTGCTATATAAATGCTAGGAAAGCCCAGATATTAACGATGTATAACTCTTAAAATCTGAATATGGCCTTGTTTTATTTCTTTTATTAATTCCAAGAAAAAAGCCGTTAAAATCAAAATGGGTATCATATTAATCCTTTAAACATGATAGCAATATTTGAAATGACTTAAAATTCATTGAATATTTGACGGGAAACTATTGATAATTTTGATGAAAAAATAATGAAGCATGCCTTATATAATTATGACCCGGAAAAGAAAAAAGAAAAAAAGACAGACTAGTTGGAAACGTAACACATACATAGTGATTAGTGAGAGAAGGAATAAAGGAGAGGGAGCATCAATACCTGAATAAGATGAGGCAATAATTCATTTTCACCTTTTACATTCATTATTGATGGGTCTAGCTTCTGGTTTTGCCAATTGTATCCTGAAAATTAACCAAAGGAGAGTTTTTATTAGAAACACTTGTGTGTATGATTAAGAATGTCATTTTTTTATTTTTTTTTTATTTACTTTTATATAAATTCATACCCCATCCAATTCAATCTTAGTCAAACCCAAGCAATTGCCAATTAAATTTACAAGTAGAACCACGAATTTATTTGAATATCTCTTTGCACAGACATGCATATATATCAATGTATATAAACTATATACCAAATAGCTTGCGGAAATTGAACCACTGGTAAGAGCAAGCAGAGGCTAGTATTTGGATTTCCGAATTCCCATGAGCATGTTTAACTTCAAAGGCATTGCCAACATGCATTAGCCATAATTGTGAAGGTGCTTCAACTGGTTTTCTCCAGTCTCTCTCTTTGCCTTTAATTTTGTGTGGGAACCTAGGAAGCAAGTATATGGGCGATGTGCTCTTACTTGGGTTTACTGTTAATGCTGATATCATTGGAGATATCCCACACACTGCTCCCATTGATCCTGAACAATATTTAAGGCAGAGTTAATTCTATGACATATTGAGATAACTTCCCATAAAAAATTCGTTTACTCGTGATTTTGTTTCCATGCACGTACTATCAAGGAGAGTTATATCAAAAGTGGTTACTTAAAATTATTATTATCATATATATATATATATAGGGGCATGATCATCTTACATCGGTGTAAGAATAATAAGTCTTACATTAATCTTAACCATTGATTTTCTGCATCTAACGGTTAAGATTTATTAGGTCTCACTCATTAATTAATTTTTAATTTCCAATAACTCTCAACCGTTAGATGCACGAAAATCAACCGTTAAGATTGGTATAAGATTTATTATTCTTACACCGGTGTAAGTTTATCCTATCCATATATATATATATATATATATATATATAGGAAAAATATTTTCTCATGCTGCATGAGAATTCAATTCTCATGTTGTGAACCTTCTATTTGTGTGCCAAATTTTTTTTTTCTTTTTTTAATAAATGTGGGATCCACTACTAGTTGAGTCACAACATGAGAATTCAATTCTCATGCAACATGAGAAAATCAAACTCCATATATATATATATATATATATATATATATATATATATATATATATATATATGGGGTAAATATTTCTACAGTCACTTTAGATAAGATTATCTACAGCTACCATTTATAACTATGTTCTCTCGGGAGAACATAGTTGCTTTTCAGAATTTGTTTGCTGACGTAGAGAGAAAAAAAACAACTTTAATGTTATAACTATGTTCTCCCGGGAGAACATAGTTATAAATGGTAGCCGTAGATAACCTTATTTAAAGTAGTTGTATAAATACTTTTTCCTATATATATATATATATATATATATATATATATATATATATATATATGATTATTTTACGCTAATATAAATTAAATTGTCAATCTTATTATTTGATCTTATATGAATCTTATGGTTCATATGATTAATAAATTAGAACTGTTAGATCCAAGTAGATTAATTGCTAATATTTGGTTTAAAATTTATTATTATGTCACTAGTATAAAATGATCATTTCCCTATATATATGTATGTGTACATGATCATTTTGCATCAGTATAAATTACTCGTAATTTTTATTGTTGATCCCATTTATATTTAATTTCTCTAATTTATTATTTATGTCAGTTATTGGATAAAAGTAGATTAATGATTAAAAAAATATGTAATACAATATGATTAATTATTTTTAAATAAAAGTTAAGATTCAAGAAATATATATTTTAAAATTACTCTACACAATATATTAATGTGAAAGGATATATGTTCAATTAGAAAAATAGGTTTTCCGCTTGACTTATCTAATTATTGATATCAATAAGGAAAATGATTATTTACTTTGTGATATGCAACGTTCATAAATTTGCTACAAAACAAAGAAGAAAATCTTGTAATAATTAGCACAAATCAATTCTTACCCAGTACATCAAGTTTTATGCGATTGGCAAATACTATGTAGTGGGTCTCCGTGAAAGCCCAATCATGGATCATCAAGTGATCTGGTATTCTGAACTCTTTCTTCTGTACTAAATTGAAATTACTGTCATATTCTGCAGAGTAAAAAAAAAATAGCAAGAATTAACTGCAAAATCAGAACTAGGTAAATAATTAAGTTAAACTTGTAATTAAATAAAAAGGAAATTGAATATTTTCCGTTCTTATTATTTACCACTAAATATAAAAATACTCCGAGGAAGTAACATGTCTTCTGCATTGCACGACACAGTGAGTAGCCTACTCCTGCTAGAATCAACCTTATAATGAGACAAGAGTCTCCTTGGGGGCATCTTAAACACTCCTGTATTCAATGAAACAAAGACAAATAAAATATTTTAATATTTTAGAATATTATTAACCTATTAAGAATATTAAACTGTTGTTGCCTTGTGCAAAGATCCATTAGTAGAATTCAATTTTGTACAACTTATGTAAATTAATTTAAGAGAGTTTGTATTGACTTATCAAAAAAGTTATTTTTATGACTTTTTTATTTTAAAAGTTTTTTTATAAAAGCTACAACTATTTAAATTAAAAAAAATATATATTTGATTTTTGACTTTTTTATTGCATGACACAGTGAATATAGCCTACTCCTGCTAGAATCAACCTTATAATGAGACAAGAGTCTCCTTGGGGGCATCTTCAACACTCCTGTATTCAATGAAACAAAGACAAATAAAATATTTTAATATTTTAGAATGTTATTAACCTATTAAGAATATTAAACTGTTACATTTGTTGCCTTGTGCAAAGATCCATTAGTAGAATTCAATTTTGTACAACTTATGTAAATTAATTTAAGAGCCCGTTTGTATTGACTTATCAAAAAAGTCATTTTTATGACTTCTTTATTTTAAAGGTTTTTTCTATAAAAATTACAGTTATTTAAATTTAAAAAAATATATATTTGATTTTGATTTCTGTATTGCATGACACAGTGAGTAGCCTACTCCTGATAGAATCAACCTTATAATGAGACAAGAGTCTCCTTGGGGGCATCTTAAACACTCCTGTATTCAATGAAACAAAGACAAATAAAATATTTTAATATTTTAGAATATTATTAACCTACTAAGAATATTAAACTGTTACATTTGTTGTCTTGTGCAAAGATCCATTAGTAGAATTCAATTTTGTACAACTTACGTAAATTAATTTAAGAGCCTGTTTGTATTGGCTTATCAAAAAAGTTCTTTTTATAACTTTCTTATTTTAAAAGTATTTTTTATAAAAGTTATAGCTATTTAGATTTAAAAAAAAAATTTAACTTTTGACTTCTACTTTTTTGATAAGGTAAAATTTTTAGTTTAAAAAAAATAGATTTTTGACTTTTTTTATGACTTATGTTTTTTTTAAAAGCAGACATCCAAACAGATTTTTTATAAGAAGTACTTTTTTTTTTAAAAAAATGTAGCTTTTGAAGAAAAAAAACTCATCCAAACAGCTCCGAAAAGAAAAAGCTGTATCTAATTTTCCCTTGGTAAACTACAATGATCCTCAGAATAAACTATTTTAGGAGACACAGCTTGTAAGTACTCCAGCTAACATGTACCTTGGAAAATGTATACCTTGTGCCACTAACTTTGCTAGTAAAAGTGTCATAAAACCATATTTAAAAAAAATGTTGGAAATATATTGGAAGCACTATTATGGGTTGCTTAATTAGAGTCCCACCCAAGTTGTTTATTATTCTTTTGGTAATAAGTATCAAGTTGCTTAGTATTATTCAATATCATAATCACACCGTTTCGTCACCTTTGGCTTGTCTTTTAATATAAGAAACAGGAAAAGAATTCTCTTTGAATGTGCCCATTTTATCATGTCTTGTCCATGTATGTTATTGCATATGATTAAAACTCTTCTGTTCATATATGGAGAAATAAAGAGAGAGTTGTCTATATAAACAAAATTATATTGCTTCTTTATTAACAATATTTCAAGTTTTGTAACATTACTTCTGAAATACATCAATTTGTAATTAACTATAATAGCAAAGCGAATTATCAGTTATATGCAAATAGTTATAAAGTTCTAACTATTTGAATCATGACAATACTCATCACTTAATCTCTTATATATATATATATATATATAATGCATTGATAAATTTTCATTACTGGCTACACTAACTAAAATTAGAAAAATATATGTTACTTACCTATATTTATTCCATCCCATGTTTTTATTTTTAATGTCACATAAATCAACACATCTTTAATTTTATGAAAATAGTTGTTTTATGTTACACACTCATAGAATTTTGTGCTCATTTTTTTTTTTCTTTTTTAAAAAATTATGGTTCCCGTAACTTTGTTTTACCTATAACTTGTATATATGACATAAGTTTAATAAGTCCCTTAATTTTAATATAGAAGTAAGTACTGAAAATTTACTTCAAATGCAGGCTTAAGAGACAATTAATACATACCATACAACATAGGCTTTAATATGCCAGCTGCAACCTCCCAAACGTCAACACCGTGATTCTCATCATGCCCTTCCAAATCACAACTGTCCATCATGTTGTACCTCCCGATCGTATCCAACGTACCAGATTCGATCTCATATGGGTCCCCACCTTCCCACAAACACAGTAGCTTCTCTCCCCACCTTAACACACTAGTGTTTGCCACATTTTTCATGACCTTAGTATTCCCAACCTTTCTCCCACCTTTCAATACAGAAAATGGACCTCTATGTGTAAATCTCCATGTGTTGGTCTTTGGGTCATGCTCCTCCACTTGAGCTTCAGTCTTAATGTACTTAGCCATATATTTGACCTTCTTAGTAACATTATCAAAAGTGAATGCTCTTAGGTATCCATGACCATCTAGTGGATGCACCGTGGACCCATGATCATCAGCGAAAAGCCCTGGTCCGGTTAGATAGTACGTACCGGAGGGAAAATCGGCCGGAATCACGCCATCCAAGATGCGCAGGGTGATGGGTTGAGTTGTTTCAGATCTTTGTGAAACAAAGAGGAATTGGTAGTCCCAAAAGGCAGTTATGGAGTCATCAAGCTCTATACTTGGTTGAACCGGAACGGTCACACGGGTATCGGGTACGGATATGGATATCGCACGAGGAACGGTTGCTGGCAAAAAGGGGGGTGGGTGCACAGGCGGTGGTGGCCTTATGGGTGGAGGAATGTGTGATGGGGTGGTGTGGACTGGTTTGGCCTGCATTTTTGGGAGTTACTTAGGCGTTGGAATTGAGACTAGTGTTGTTGGTGTACGAAGGTGGCAAGGGATATGTGTTATATAAATATGGACATTGAATAGTTGCTATATGCAATTGCATTGTGTATTTCATTTAATTACAGATTTGCCATCCTGGATTTTGCATTTTCGGTTGCATGGTTAATTTGGTTTGTGCTCTATTAATGTTCATGTGGGGTACACGGCATTTTCAAATGTGGTGGACACCAAAATTCTTGCATTTTAAGTGGCAGACATAGTGCATTTGTCTTCTTCTTCTTTTTTTTCCCTTAATATTTAATGGCTCAAGAGAAGAGTACCTTGGTGCTCCATGAGTTAAAAGATTTATTTCTTTCCCATTTTACTATTATTTTTCTATGCCCAAGCTAGTTTTAGTTTGAGAGGAGCAATTTTAATCATCGTGTAAGAGCCGCAATGATAGCCTTCTAATTATGATGGATGTGAAGAAAAGGTGCAATTTGCATTATAATAACTCATTATATATAATATATAGTTAAGTCCACTTTTTTTGCTTTTTTATATTTCGTTGTATTTTAATTTTCAAAACACACAATTTAAAACACATATATAGTATGCGCGCACACACACGAGATATGAATGTTAATTCGACCTTTTTGAATGCAAGGTTCATAAGTATGCTCAAGGAATGCAAGGTTCTTGCATACTGTAAACAACTAATTCAATCCAAAAACTTAAGCTGTTGGGTAGCTACATTAATGATTTTATATAATCTCAACACGCCTCATCACATGAGAGTCCACTGGGCTTGAAGAGTGGATAATGTACATGTCCACCTACCTGTGCGAAAAAAGAAATTCCACTAGAGAAAGTGGGGAGCGGGGAGGATCGAACTCGGTACATCGAAGCTCTGATACTATGTAAAAAACCTTGGGATACACCACCCCAAAATCTAGCTCAGAGGTTGGGAGTATCTGAGGTCTTATAAACTCCACATTAGTTGCTCATACAACCAAATGTGGAACTATTTATCTCAACACATAATTATGTGTCACTTGTGTTAGAATTAATTTTGAAAATAATTATAGTTTTGAATAAAAAATTGGTAATGTGTGTCTTTTCGGTGCCAAATGGGTACTATTTTAAATCACAACCTCTCACGTTTTTATAAATATGAAGGATTCAAGGAAAGATTGGTCACTTTGTTTTTTGATATTATTCCTTTAGTTTTCCCACATTCATTATGTTGTAAGAACCAGCACCGTTAAATTATAATTTTAGAAATTAAATAATAATTAAATAAAAATTATTAAATGGAAGATTTAATTATTTTAAGTAATTTAAGTTAATGCACCTTTTTGATAAAAGGTCAATGTTGTCTGTTTTCCATTAAAAAATACAGTGGACATCACTCGAAACATAAAGATAATTAGTAATTATTATCCCATGAATTTTGTGGAGTTAAAATAACTACAAAATAGTTATGGTAATATTAGTAGGAAATATTAATTATGGGAAGTGAAAAATATTGATACTGCGAGTACCGCGGTAGAAATAGCAGGTGTAGAAAAATACCTGAAATTGAAAATAAATTATAGTTTTATGCATCATAAAATTTATTAGACACGTCGGTCCATAATGATTGGAGATTTAAGCGAGTGATGTGTGTGGATTAGTACCGGTTAAGTTAGTGAGTCTACCCTAAAATAGCAAAAGCTACTCTCTCACTCTCATTTATTATTTCGCCTACGTAGACTCCCTCCTCACACATCTCTCATTGTTGCCATCTTCTCTCCTCCAAGACTCCATTGCTTTCTCTTCAAGAAAAACCACCAAGACACCACTTTTATTCATCTTTCCACCATGGAACCTTGACAAACACTTAAGGGCAAGCTTTAGGGAGGAGAAAAGCTCTTCCTTTGAAAGTGCAAGCTGTTATTTTTTGGAGTTGAAAGCTACCATTTCAACATCTTGTTAGTTTGAAACACTTACACCCACCATTGACCATCAAGAAACCTCCTTTGTGAAGAAAGCACCAAGTTTTACCAAGCCAAGTTTGTGCATCCCTCTTGACAGCAATGGGAAGTGAGTTGTAGACCATAAAGACTCTTCCATTTTACAATTTTGAAGCCTTGGGTATAGGTCTCAACCTTTTCTCTTGAGTTTTTGTGTAAAAGATTGAGTCTTAGACATGTTGAATGAGAAAAATAAGTAACCAAGATGACCACTAGCTTAAACATGCTTAAAAATGGTAGCTTGAACCTTTGTAAATGTTAAAAATAGAACCTTGTTGGATTAAATCATGAAAAATGATGTTTTGGACAAAAAAAATGATATTCTACGATGAATATCCGGATATGAACAGTGACACATACGGATATGTACGGAATATCCGAATATGAACAATAACATATTCGGATATTTTGACAACTGACCTATTTTAGTAAAAATTTTATATCTCGAGCTACAGAGCTCCAAATTGAGTGAAGTTTAGACTTATATGAAACTAACACATAGGGCTACAACCTATAAAATTTAGTAGCCATTGGATAAGTGTTTTGATCACAACTGGAGTTTGAAGTCGCGACTTTGTTGTTGGAAATTTAGTTTGCAGTAGTCACTTTGTGAAAGACATAACTTGAGTTATACAACTCCAATTGAGACATGTAATATGTCGTTGGAAAGCTTGAGATGTCTAGTTTAACATATTAAAATATTAGAGTTTTTGGTAATGAGTTGCAATTGCAGTTTTAAAATGGTAAATAAGGCTTGTTGTCGTATTCACAATTAGAATAGTGTCTTTGGAATGAATTTCAAGGAAATGACTTGTAAACTCTATTATGATAGTAAGTGAGGTTCTAAAAGGCATGGGACCCTAAGGCGTGGACTTAGTTCCTCCCACCTTGAGTTGGCGTCCCTATGTAAAGAATGACTACGTAAAAGATAATATTGGAATGAACGTCATAAACTGGTATATTTGCTAATTGCCATTACATCTTTGAAATAGGTTATGATTTTGTGAGTGCCTATGATTGTGGTCCTTTAGATACTAAGAGTATATTAGAGTATGTTGCTGTAACAGGTAAGCTTCGTGTTCTTAGGGTTAATCCTCGTTTATTCTACCAAACTCCATAGGAGGCTGGTTGTTTGATATGGTATATGTGTTTTATTAGGAACTTGAATTTATGAAATGATGCACTCTTATATATGTATGTGATGTGATGTATTACACACAAGATGGTAATCCCTGAGTGTAGTGTAGAGCTATACAAGATGATAATCCCTGAGTGTGGGTATAAGATAGACACCTTATGCTTTTTATGTATGTAGTAGAAGTGTGTAAATCATATCGTTCTCTGGCCAGTAGACTTGTTAGCACACATGCATGATATATATATATATATATATATATATATATATATATATATTATCGCATCATATGAATTTTATACTTCTCAAACTATTTTTACTATGATCATACCTAAAGTGAACTTGGGGCGAAGTGATCCTTTGAGAACCCCAGATACTGAGATTTGTCAAAATCTTACCCCGTCTGAGGGACATTTTTCAGGTACTGAGATTATTGATATTGATGCATCTCAAGGCAAGAGGTCGGGATAGAGATTTTAACTTGACATGGGACATGCATTGATGTATTTGATATTCATCCGAGACATGATTATTATTCGTCATATTGTGTATGTTGTATATTTGTGAAGAGCATAGAGAGTGTCTATGCCATCTTGATGAGCCTGCGTATATGTATAGATCAAACTATATAGGTTTATGAGATTTTTGTATTTATTTTCATTTTGATCAAAGTATGTAATGATGTATTGATCATGTTGGTTGTCATTTTGATGTATGATGTGTATGTGAGATAGCCTAAGCAACGAGTTGCTAGGTGTCACCATTTATGCATGTAATCATTGTTAAATCTCTTAAGATAGGATGATTTAGGTGTCTAAAAAGGTATGAAATAGCTTAATTAAACCAAATACATGGTTGACACTTGTTGCATGTCTTAGGTAAGGACAAATAAGTACAAGATGAAGTGTTACGGGGCAAGGGGTTAAGTGCTAAACCTTCAATTTGAAGAAAGATATTCCATTTCGCCATTGTCATGGAATATCCGGATATTAGTGATCAAATATCCGGATAATGATATCCGGATAATGATATCCGGATATGGCATATCGGATATGTCCCCGACAAATATCTGGATATTCTGGGCGAACAAAAGTTAAAATAAACGTTTAAAAAATATATGCTTATAGACATTAGAAAACTTAAATATGGAAGGCTTAAATCTACTTCTAAGGAGTGTGGTGCCTTAATAAATGTTAAGGAAGATGAGAGTAACTATAATAAATAATTTAGATGAGATTGAATTCCTTAGAGTGTGTATTGGTTACTATGTCATGGATGACTAGATAATAGAAGAATTTGATAAGGTTGGCATGAAATGGATAATTAATTAGTGGATGGTTAAGTATGATGAATAAAATAATTAATGGATAATTTCGATATTAACGGACCTTACAAATGAACGATTAATGGTGGTCATGATAATATGTAAATATAAGATTAATTATGCAAATGGTAACAATTAGGAAAAAAGAAAAAGTTTATCTGCATTTTTCACTTAATAATTCTAACATTATTTCCGTTGCAAGTAATTAATATTAAGCTGCGCTTAATACCATTATGATGCTAATACACCGGTTACACACTAAATGTTATATTTTATGGTATCAGAGTGCTTTCTAGGGAAAAAAAAGCCTTGTGTGATAGATTGAGAGAAGTTCTTGCTTAGTGATTCAGATTGTTTGACATGATATTATTTTGCTAGATACTGAGTATGAGTTTGGCCGACTCATTCTTTAGTATGGTGATTGTTGAATCATGATAAACACCGGGATACACTTTGACAACTTCCGTGAATAAGTAATATTATATGCTTAATTTGAGCCTCATGAATGTGTTTCTGCTTAAATGATAATAGTTCAGTGATAAAGTGCATAATATACGTATAAAGGTTTTGTTTGTTGCAAATTGGTGTGATCCTATGTTTATGTTCATATTATTGAAACTGTTTGGTTGTGCTTGATTGAATATTGGTGTGAATTTATATTTGTGCTAGGAATAAATGTGTTATCCTAGAAAATAGGAGGAGGTTGTAAGTTACAAAAGTTAGGTGTAACTTTTGTAATTGAGACTGGCTATATATATTATTGTATATTCTCGAGTATGGAAATGTGTGTTTGAACTGTGTAATTATATAATCTATTGTTTGAAGTGTGTTTTATATTGTTGAATATTGCAATAGGCCCATTTTAGGTTTATCTTGTGTTTTTTTCTTAATTTCACCATAAAGTGGAGGCAGTGAGGATCGAACTCATGATCACTTGGTCACCCCAACTGTAATAACATGTTAAAAAATCACTTAAACCCAAAACCTTAAGACATTAGGTGAGATTATATTAATTATTTTGTATCTTTTGTATCTCTGTAACACAATTTGGCTCAAAATTTTTTCTTATTCTTCATCACAGGGTTTTGTGATTTTGCATATATCTAATTTATGTTTTCTTGCATTTACATGTATTTTTCGAAACAAATAATTTGGCATTACTTTTACAACAAATTATTTGTTGAATTCTAGTTGATTGTCTGGTAGAGAATTCATGAATCATTGCTGCAGAGATTTCGAATGAATTAAAGTTTGATATATATTTTGTGGTCTATGAATACATCATTTACAAGCTTGGGTAATTTTTTGTTTTTTGACAATTAAATTTTCTCTATTTTGATTTTTGTAATTTACAATTTAAAATCACAAAACAGCCCTTCAATGTTGTTTGATTTCATTCTAGTATTATCATGCATCCTGGCTTGCTTTCGTAATTGTCCTACATGCATGTCAGAGTGGTTCTGCATTTTTTTGTATGTTCATATATATCATCCCATCTTTTACTTAGTAATTAGCATATAATAAAATAAGTGACTGGATTATATAAGTGTTTTTTTTTGTTTTTTTTTTTTGGTTTTCCAAGGTATCCTTCAGCCGGCAGCCGAAGACTAATTCTTTCGAGGCGGGAGATCACATTAAGTGGGTAAACCTCTCACAACAAAGCCTTCTCCATACACACGGTCAGGAATCGAACCCCTGTCAGCATGCTTAAGGAACCCAACTATCTACCAACTGTGCTGGGCTTTAAGTGAATTATATAAGTGTTTTGTTTTTTTTAAGTAGTTGAGTTCAATTAATTATAAAAAAGGTAAAATTATTCTCAAATTTAGTTTTATACTGAGAGCTACTGATTTGAGTTTTTCTTTCAATTAATCAACATTACTTTTGTATATCAAGTTTGCATTCCTGCCTCAACGGTATCAAGAAAATTAAGGCAAGGTAATACACACAGTGACACAGGAAAAAAGAAATAAACTACTACACCAGTTAAAGTAACTTACAAAGTATGACCCATTCATTGTCACCTTATCATTGAATTTAGAGCTAGTTTATAATACGACACATTGTTGATTTCTTGTCTACCTATCCTAGACAAACTTTTCCCACTAATCAAGAAATGCATTATGGTTTCCATTAGTTTTTGTCTCCATATCATGCACCATGATGCCAATTAAAAAGGACTAAAAAGAATATAAAGAAAATAGAACACAAATATGATATTAAGCCATCCTCTGTACTCTTCCAATTGCACCAATTTTGAACTCCCCTTTTTAAAACTAAAGTAACGGAGAAAATGAAGTTATTTAAACCATTGCGTTTTCTCTGTTTCCAAAAAAAAAAAAAACCATTGCGTTAATTTTCTCCAAGTTCAAATTCCAATTTGTTTCTTCTTGCTTTTCAAATCTCAAAAAGAACATTAACTAATAAAAATAACACAAGATTTTGTCAGTATATTATGTATTTTCTATCATTGAACTTTGCCGAATCATTTATATAACAATAACCTGACAACCATCAGTTGCATCAATTACACAGAGGTAACACAATAAAATATTACAAGGTTCTTAATAAAAATAATAATAGATGGCGAAAAAAGAAAATTAACTAAGTTTACATCTAATTTCAATCTACAATAGTTAATATTGAACAGACTGAAATTGATTGTAAAATATCTAATCTTATAATTAAATGCATATCCCTCATCTTGAATAAGAAACAAAAACCCTGAAAGCAATGGCTACATGGGAGAGGGGAGGGTTGCCAAGCTTATTATACCAATTATTGACTTTAATTATATAAAAACTTATATATTAATAATATAACAATAATCAATATATTCAAGAAACAAAGACAATATATCAAAGAAATATATAAAATCCTCAATAATAGATGATGACAAATGAAATACATACACCAATTATACATCCTACTAGATTAAATTTAGGCAGATGTAAAACCTAATCATCAAAAGCATATACTTTACCAAAAATGTGATCATGAAAAGCAAGGGAAATATGGGAGAAGGGAGAGTTGGGAAAATGCCATGCTGGTGGCAGTTGAGAGTGATTTGGAAAGGAAGCAGGGGCACTTGTGAGGGATTGACTTTGAAATCATCATAATTAGAGCCACTTGAAGAAATAAAATAATAACCAATCTTTGATACCAAAGTTTATAGTTGGCGTGATTCTGCTTACACAATGACAAGAACAAATGGCCTACATCCCCTCCTTTGGCCCGTCTATAGAGGAATATGCTGACTTCATCTTCTTATTCTGATTCTCATTTCTCAACTACTAACTTCCAAATTGAGTTTTTATTTTTCTTGGAAATATATACCGTACTTTAACCTTAATATTGTAATTTGCAATCTAAGTCCTGCTTGACCATAGTCCATAGTCCATACCCATATTTTTCAATGTTTATTGGTTAGACGGTTAGTGGCCCACTTTATTTTGTGTGATCCACTCTTAAATATGTGCACTAATCACCCTTCTTTAATTTCTTTATTTTTCAGCCCTTGTTTGTTGATACAATGCCACGATATTAATAGCTTTGTTTCTCCATTTCTTCCTTTATATTTCAGCCCTTGTTTGGTAGCTAATGCCATGATCACCGTGCTTCTCCATTTCTTTCTTTGTTTGGTACAATGATGTTATTGCTGTATTTTTTCAGCAAATGATGGTAGCTCAATAAATGAGAGCTGAGTAGATGAGGTGAGAGCATATGTTTGATTCTTTCTAATATCATTTTTGGAAGGGATTTAAAACTTTAATCGTTGACCTGCCATTAACAGGATTGTCTCCCATGAAAAATCTTTGGTTTATCCAAAATATTGCTTTATTTGTCCAACAATGGTATAAATTCATCTTCTGGGTGTATGACAAAATTACTCATTTTCATTAAGTTTATATTTGATGTATATAAATTATAACAATAGTTCTTTACACTTAATTTTATAACTTTTTTATTTTTATGAAATTAGGTTGACGTTTTAAAAGAATAGTGAAAAGGGATAGGTTATTTTGCCTACATTTGCATACCCCTTTCAATATCGTTCGATTACAATCTCGTCTAACGGTTGATATTTATGATATAAAATAAACCTTTTTTTCCCTTTCTTCTCCTCACTTCCTCCCACACCCTTTCTCTCTCCCCCTCTTTCTCTCTTCCTCTGCAACCAAGACCGAAAATAACGAGAAAATCGAACGAAAAACACATCTTGAATTTAGATGTAGATGTAGAAGCTACTCAATTTATCAATAGACCTCATAATAACCTATCCCATTATTTTATACGTCTACAAATTTCTTTAGTTTTTCATTGGATAAATCTTGTCTACCTTGAGACATGTCTTTATCAAACTTTTAATATTTATAATCTACCGTAATATACAAATGAATACTCTGATCGTCATGGTCTTTTCAAAAACTTAAGAAATTGGATTGTGCAATAATTTATATGTTTGTGCTCCGTCACAAATAATATTAAATATTAAAGATTTACGGGCGGCCAGTGGTGGAAACAAATTGTTTATTAGGGGGGCAAAAATTGGGGGGATGAAAATAAATTTGGGGTTGCTCTTGGTAGATCACCTCCATGGCAAGAAGCTTAAATGGAACCTCAATATTTCTCTACAAATGGCATTGGCAATGGAGTACCTTCACTTCTCGATGATAGTTCCAAGAGACATAACTTCATTAAAAAAAAGTCTTCGAAATTTTTTTTTGGGGGGGTGGGGGCGTCATCCCCCGCACCCCTGCAGTGGCGGCCTTGATGCCACCTGATCCTTTTTTGAAAATTCAATATGTGTTTTTCGTTCAATTTTCTCGTTATTTTCGGTCTTGGTCGCAGAGGAAGAGAGAAAGGGGAGGAGAGAGAAATGGTGTGGGAGGAAGTGAGGAGAAAGAAGGGGAAAAATGATTTATTTTATATCGCAAATATCGACCGTTGGATGAGATTGTAATCGAAAGATATTGAAAGGGGTAGGCAAAGATAAGCAAAATAAGAATAGATAGAATAACCCATCCCTTGATATAATATATATTATTCTCACTTATTTTATTTGTTGGATTATCAATAGGGCAAAATTATATTTGTTAGTCAAAATATAATTTTTCTACTTATCCTTATAATCAGCCCAAATATCATGATTCTATCCACACCATGACACCAAGCCCTGTTAAGACAAGATGTTGGTCTTACTAACAATATTTTATTTTTCTTGGTTTTGTTTCATTTTCTAACCTCAAGCTCAATTGCCCGTCAACTTTTTTGTTTATGTAAGATATTCATAATCATTAAATATATGCATTTGCTGATAAAACTGACAAAAATGAGATCAAATTTTCTCCCAACGCACAAGAACGTGAAAATAATGAGGACAATAATTATCCTAACTATTTTTCAATTGACCTAATGAAATTTTACAAAGCAAAGTATTTTAAATAAGAGATAATTGAAAGAGAGCAATCTCATAATTAGAAGACAAATAATAGATAGAAAAAAAATCAGAATAAGTTAACATTATTATTGACTCTTCGATAAATAATTAATAGGGAAATACTTTCTCATGTTGTTGGAGAAAATATTTCTCATGTCACTCATACATCGGTGGATCTGGATCATCTCATGTGAAAATTCACATGATCATGTCATGTGGAGAATCATAACCATACAAAGGTGGATCAATGGTAATAAAGGAGGAGAGAGAAAAAATGATAAAATAGGTAGTTACAAAATCATAACCGTTGATTTACCTTTGTATAGTTGTGATCTTCCCACATGAACATATCATGTTTTTTTTCACATGAGAGGATCCATTTCCTACATGGATATGTGTGCTTTGTTTTTTATTTTTATTTTAATTTCTTAATGATGGGACCTACTTTAAACATGTGTGCGTAGGAAAACTTCTTTTCTACATGAAAAGGAGAAAAACAAAGCCCATAATTAATTATTAAAACTTTGACTTACTCAATAATAACCTTAGAATCTTGACAGATTTTTTTTTATATATTTCTTGATTGATTCATCGTTTACATAATTAATCCAGTTTGAGCCGAGCAAATCACAAAAAGGGCAAATCACTTCCTACGTACCAAGATTTTTAACACAATTACATGCTCAAGACTCAAATTTAAAACTATTGATTAATTTAAAAGAACTCATGTTAGTTTATGCATGTGCTTGACGATAATATTGACGAATTTTGTCTAAATTCTACATTTATCGTTATGTAGCATTACTCTAAAGAGAATAATTAAAAGAAATAATAGGGTTATCAATAGGAAAAAAACTGTTAGTCTAGATTATGATTCTTCACAATTATTTATATATATTGTTGTATAGAAAAACACCCTAATTGCCAAAATACTGTAGCAAACATTTATTTTCATGATGCCCTTAATTTCACGTATCATTGAATATATGTAATATCTCACAATTAAATTTAAACCACTGAAATATAGAATGACATGGAGATTAGAAAATTTTAAAAAATAAAGTTGTTACCCTCCAATAAATCCAATTTGGTTCAGTCTCTAAGAATATAATACTGATGAAAGAATTGACGAAGAAATCATGAAAAGTCAAGAATGAAAATCTGCAACAAAGATATTGACCTATGGTGTGATCTTTTAAAATTGGCATTCTTCAAGAAGTTCATATCACTTGAAAAACCATCAAATTGGAAATACTACATAAGAAAAAGGAAAACGAATAAAACAATAGACTTGAGATGAAAGGGACTAGCGTAGCCTAGTTGTAAAACACATCAAGAATTGACCTCAGAAAAGGAGACATAAGGGTGACACAATGATACAGTTAGCAGTTATGAACAGCAATTCCAGAAACACACTACCAAAAAAAAAGACAAACAAACTGTTCCGGCATATTTTAGGGCATACAGCACACGTCTCCAACCCCTCATTCTTGATGTTGAATAAATAAATAAATTTGATTTAATTAGTTTTTGATTCATTGGGCTTAGTTATTATTTGGCCCAACTTCTAGAATAATCTTTAGGGTAGTTTAGCCCAAATTCTAGAGTAATCCATTCTAGATTACTCCATGGAAATATCTAGAATAGTTCAACCTAGAAACTACCATGGAAATATCTAGGCTAGGAAAATTGTGGAGAATTCTAGAGAATGATTTGTAGCCATTAGATGAGAATAGTGTTGGCATAATCCTAGCCATTGGTTAAGGAGGTGCCACTAGTATAAATAGGTGTGTCCTCCATCATTTTGTATCAAGCCATAAAGCCAAAAAGGAAAAAGAGTTGTGTAGTAATAAAAGTGTTCTCTTCCTCCAAATCTTTCTAAACCTTTCCTTTTCTCAAATATCTTCCTCCCAACAAAGTGATATCAGAGCCTTAAGATCCTTTCTAGAGAAATGACAAGTAGCAACATGGTTCCTTTCCAAGTCCCTATGCTCACCAAGAGCAACTATGATAATTGGAGCATCAAGATGAAGGCCCTCCTTGGATCACAAGATGTGTGGGAAGTGGTAGAGAAAGGCTACGATGAGCCAAAAGAAGGAGTCACTCTATCCCAAACTCAAAGGGATAGCTTGAAGGATTCAAGAAAGAGAGACAAGAAAGCTCTCCATCTCATCTATCAAGGATTGGATGAAGATGCTTTTGAGAAGATTTCGGAGGCAGCCACCGCAAAGGAAGCATGGGAGAAGCTACAAACCTCTTACAAGCGTGCTGAGCCGATCAAGAAGGTACGTCTTCAAACTCTAAGAAGTGAGTTTGAAACTTTACACATGAAAGATGCCGAAAGTATCTCCGATTATTTTTCTAGAGTCTTGACGGTGACTAATCAAATAAAAAGAAATGGTGAAAAGATAGATGATGTAAAAATTATGGAGAAAATTTTGCGATCTTTAGACTCGAAATTCGATCATATTGTCACTGTCATAGAAGAAACAAAAGATTTAGAAGCTATGACAATAGAGCAACTATTGGGCTCCTTACAAGCATATGAGGAGAAGCAAAAGAAAAAGCAAGGGGTTGGTGAACAATTACTCAAGACACAACTCAACTTCAAAGGAAAGGAAGAAGACTTTGGCAACACAAGAGGACGAGGAGGATATCGTGGTCGAGGAAGAGGTCGTGGACGTGGAAGTATAGGCTTCAACAACAACTATGCCCATGAAGATCGAAGAGAAAGCTCAACAAGAGGTCGTGGAAGAGGTGGCTTCCAACCAAGGCGTGACAAATCACAAATCAAGTGCTACAAGTGTCAAAGGTTCGGCCATTATGCTTCTGAATGTAGAGCCCCTACAAGGAGGATTGAGGAGAAGGAAAACTATGTGGAAGAGAAAAGTCAAGAAGATGACACTCTGTTGATGGTACGCAACAACAATGTAGGAGAACAGGAGAATACATGGTATCTAGACTCGGGGGCAAGCAATCACATGTGTGGAAAAAGAAACATGTTCATGGAACTTGACGAATCATTGAATGGAAATGTCTCATTTGGAGATGAATCAAAGACACCAGTGAAAGGAAAAGGTAAGATTCTTATCCGATTAAAAGACGGGAGGCATGAATTCATTTCTAATGTGTACTATGTGCCCAACATGAAGAATAATATTTTGAGTCTAGGGCAACTCTTAGAGAAAGGGTATGATGTTCACTTAAAAAATAATACTCTTTCAAAGCAAGAAATGGAGAAATGCTATGGATGAAGAAATCAAAGCGATTGAGAAAAACAAAACATGGGAGCTAGCCTCACTTCCAAAAGGGCACAAGGCAATTGGTGTGAAGTGGGTCTACAAAGCTAAAAGGAATGCCAAGGGAGAAGTTAAAAGATACAAGGCACGATTGGTGGCAAAAGGCTATAGTCAACGAGCAGGAATCGATTATGATGAGGTATTTGCTCCTGTTGCTCGCTTAGAAACTATTAGACTAATTATTTCTTTGGCAGCTCAAAACAAGTGGAGCATACACCAAATGGATGTAAAGTCAGCATTTTTGAATGGAGTACTTGAAGAAGAAGTGTACATCGAGCAACCAGCAGGGTACGAAGTCAAAGGACATGAAGATAAGGTATTGAAGCTAAAGAAGGCACTTTATGGGCTAAAACAAGCACCAAGAGCTTGGAATAGTCGAATAGACAAGTACTTCCAAGAGAATGGTTTCATCAAATGCCATTACGAGCATGCACTTTATATCAAGCTCAAAGATGGAGATATTTTGATCGTGTGCTTGTACGTGGATGATCTAGTCTTCACCGGAAACAATCCAAGGATGTTTGAAGAGTTTAAGAAAGTAATGAAGAAGGAGTTTGAGATGACTGACATTGGACAAATGGCATACTATCTCGGCATTGAAATTAAGCAGAAAGAAGAAGGTTTTTTCCTCACTCAAGAAGGTTACGCAAGGGAGATACTGAAGAAATTCAAGATGGACGATTGCAAGCCTATCAACACCCCAATGGAATGTGGAGTTAAGTTATCCAAGTATGGTGAAGGAGAAGATGTTGATCCTACTTTCTTCAAAAGCTTAGCTGGAAGTTTACGCTACTTGACATGCACCAGACCTGACATCCTCTTTGCTGTTGGATTCGTTAGTCGTTACATGGAGACTCCAACTACCACGCACTTGAAGGCTGCAAAGAGAATCCTCCGCTACATTAAAGGTACTATCGACTTTGGCTTATTTTACTCATCCTCTAATGAATATAAACTTGTTGGATATAGTGATAGCGATTGGGCTGGAGACATGGATGATAGAAAAAGCACCACTGGATTTGTGTTCTACATGGGAGATACTGCTTTCACATGGATGTCAAAGAAACAACCTATTGTCACTCTGTCTACTTGTGAAGCCGAATATGTCGCAGCTACATCGTGTGTTTGCCACGCCATTTGGCTAAGGAACTTGCTGAAGGAGTTGAATATGCAACAAGAGGAGCCAACCAATATTTATGTTGACAAAAAATCTGCCATTGCATTAGCAAAGAATCCAGTCTTCCATGATAGAAGTAAGCACATTGACACACACTATCACTTTATAAGGGAATGCATTGCAAGAAATGAGGTGCATATAAAATATGTCATGTCTCAAGAACAAGCAACAAATATCTTCACCAAGCCACTCAAGAATGAAGACTTTGTCAAGATGAGAAAATTGCTTGGAGTTACAAAATCAAGTTTAAGGGGGGGGGGGGGGGGTGTTGAATAAATAAATAAACTTGATTTAATTAGTTTTTGGTCCATTGGGCTTAGTTATTAATTGGCCCAACTTCTAGAATAATCTTTAGGAGTAGTTTAGCCCAAATTCTAGAGTAATCCATTCTAGATTACTCCATGGAAATATCTAGAATAGTTCAACCTAGAAACTACCATGGAAATATCTAGGCTAGGAAAATTGTGGAGAATTCTAGAGAATGATTTGTAGCCATTAGATGAGAATAGTGTTGGCATAATCCTAGCCATTGGTTAAGGAGGTGCCACTAGTATAAATAGGTGTGTCCTCCATCATTTTGTATCAAGCCATAAAGCCAAAAAGGAAAAAGAGTTGTGTAGTAATAAAAGTGTTCTCTTCCTCCAAATCTTTCTAAACCTTTCCTTTTCTCAAATATCTTCCTCCCAACACTTGACCCATGCACCAGCAGCCGTTGCACAATGGACAATGGCTGATTTGCGTCTTGCACAAGAGAGACCATGTTATGGTGGTGTTGTTAGTCACTTCACCACCTGCTCTCTCTATACGTAAGGTAGAACTCTACCTACAAACCCCATCTCATCCACCAAAAGGCATACACTATTCTATCACTTCTATGAGTTGTTACTCTGTTCATTTGGAGACTCACCGTAGCCATTAAACACCTCCCCCACCATTGTAACGTAGCACCTGAGAAGCTCCATAAGGGCCTTGGTTTATACCATTGTCACTAATGGCACCCTAGATCGATACATACTTGGTTCTCTTGATCACCAGACAGCTCATTGACGCCATCTATAGGAAACCGTAAACTCCGATTCACATCCATTTACAAAGAAGGAGAAGTTACAAAGAAGGAGAAAAACTACTCTGCTTTCAAACTCAACAACCCTAAATGGTTCAGGCTAGAAGAACCAACCTTCCATGAGCAACAACCCCTAATGGACATGTCCAAACCCTCCATGAATATTCTTCAACCTCCATTCCCTCCGTTCAACAACCAAATTTAGCCCCACAAGCTTTTCCAATCACAAGTGAACTAGTCGCGACGTTTCTGGTGGCCGTCAACCCCAATACTCACGCTATGATGGAAGCAATGAGAAGAGAAATCCAATACCTTCGCCACGCCTTACAATAGAATCCCCCACCCACTGCCTGAGCGGAAGCACAAGCTGAGAGTGTAGGACCTGTGCACCTTGGATAATCTCAACCCTAACATCAAACCTTCCAACAGCTACCTGTACTGTAACATCCCGAGCGCTGACGAGGGCAGAGAGCGATCGCCGGTGCAAAGAGGCATGGACAAGGAGCGGCTCCTGACAGGCTTCCAGTGGGGGGTTACATGCATGAATGAATTGAATCGACACCCGAAAGAGAGGGATTCCAAAGACTGTACAGGTATGAGACTGCACAATTTGGGATAGCTTATAAGAATTAATTGGTACTACCTATACTAACAAGATGCATATGCTTTTCGGTAGCCCAGATTGGAAGAACTCCACAGTTAAGCGTGCTTGACTTGGAGCAATTCTGGGATGGGTGACCTCATGGGAAGTTTTCCCAGGAAGTGTGCGAGTGAGGAAAAAGCACACTGAAAAGTCTCGTGTTAGTATATGGGGATAGTCATTGATTCTTGAAGCGGCCGGGCGTTACATGTACCACCGGTCACCCATACTGTATTATCAGTCGGAAACATCCCTACCTTATAGCAACAAATCACCACATCATCTTCCCAGCTCCTATTACCCTTCCAGTAACTGTTGCCCAGCTAAACCCAGTTCGTGCATACACCCTTCCCCCTGTAGCACCTCCTGTATCACCCCATGCAGCAGCTCCTTTTGAGATAGCAGGCAAAAATCTCCCGTATGGAATGCCTTTACAACAGCCCGCCCTGCATCACCACTCTTATGTTATACCAGTCCCCCGACCACAACAAGTTGTCCATATGGCCCAACCCGCACTGTAACACCCTGTGTGCACCCGGTGTATTAATATACAAATGGTAATTGTAAGAACCCGTACCGTTAATTAAGGAAATTAATTAATTAATTGTGTGAGATTAGGAAATAATTCCATAATTGACCCTAATATTTATGGTAAGTGATTAATAATGCTGAAAGTCGCTTTTCGGACGAAAAGTGCAGATACCGGTTCTGCTACTCAGTTTAAATGTGTACCGATTAACTATCCCAGAAAATTATAATAAGTGCATGAATATTCCTAGAATAATATATAGGACTTTGATTTCAAGTTTCAAGTTAAAATAATGAGAATTGGTGCCAGAACTGATACTGGCTATGGAAAAGCGCGTACCGGAAAGGTGCTTTGAAAAATAAAATAAAAATATGATAAATCTTAGAAAAATGAGTAGGTTCAGAATCCTGAGTTTGGGATTAAAATGCTAAGCGTAGCTATTATTGTTAATACTGTGTGATTAAAATAAGCACATCTATATATAGAGGTGGCACATGATCCTAGGTCTTTTGTTGAGCTTCCTACGTGAGAAATTCTGGTGCTTGTGGTCAGCCACTTTGCCTCCTTTCTCCCTCTACATTGAAACTTCAAGAAGTCACCTTTCCTCTTGAATCCTTCACAAAACCTTCATACTTGTGTGTGCTTGAGTCTTGAGTGAGTTAAAGGTGTCCCATTTCTGAGTTTGGTTTCTGAGTTGAGAGGTTTTAGGGCTGTTATTCTGAGTTTGGGAGAGTGGAGCTTTGTTCTTGCCATTTTGAGCTTCAAGGAGCCACCTTTGAGTGTAAGAACCAACCTTTGGTATGCCATTTTCGTTTGCCTTGTGAAGTCAGACTTGAGGAGCTGTTGGTGAGCTCCAAGAGCATCTTTTGCTCTGTTTTGAGCCTTGGGTAAGTTGTGCAACCTTTGATCATGAGGTCTTTGTTTAAAAATGGAGTCTTGGCATGTTTAATGAGTTAAACAAGTAACCAACCTGTATATGAACTTAAAAGAGAGTAAAAATGCATGCTTGGACGTAGTAATGGGTTAAAAACCCAATCTTGGAAGTGGTATCTCGCGAAATGCAGAACTGTATTCTGTCGCGAAATATCCGGATATTGATATCCGGATATTGGTATCCGGATATGGGATCTGTGATATCCGGATATGCATATCCGGATATGGATATCTTGATATGCCCCCGACATATATCTGGATATTCTGGGTTTTCGAAGAACAGTAGTGGCACTGTTCATACAGAATGCTATTTTGGGTTTGTGGACCCATGTTTAGTCAATGAGGACTTCTGTATTAATTAACTTAAGTCAGAATATAAGTGATTAAGGGCTTATGGCTTTGTGAGGAGCCTAAAGACACGAAACATAAAATAAAAATATGATAAATCTTAGAAAAATGAGTAGGTTCAGAATCCTGAGTTTGGGATTAAAATGCTAAGCGTAGCTATTATTGTTAATACTGTGTGATTAAAATAAGCACATCTATATATAGAGGTGGCACATGATCCTATGTCTTTTGTTGAGCTTCCTACGTGAGAAATTCTGGTGCTTGTGGTCAGCCACTTTGCCTCCTTTCTCCCTCTACATTGAAACTTCAAGAAGTCACCTTTCCTCTTGAATCCTTCATAAAACCTTCATACTTGTGTGTGCTTGAGCCTTGAGTGAGTTAAAGGTGTCCCATTTCTGAGTTTGGTTTCTGAGTTGAGAGGTTTTAGGGCTGTTATTGATATGATCCCCCAATAGGATTGGAGGAATGGATCTACTAGGAATGGAAAATTATAACTCCAAATTCAGCCGCCAACACGTACTGTTAAAAACAGAACGTATCTCACGCTACGGACCTCAGACTTGGGTGATTCCAAAACGAGGTGAAAGATGGCTTCCTGAATCATGATTTTGGCACAAGAATCACCGGAAAAGGATAAGGAATTCGGGAGATATGAATCCAAGATAATATAGAACGAAATTGGAGTTTAAGGATTATAGGTAGGCGCCACAATTCCAAAGAATTGATAAGCCCAAGAACGCCACAAGGATTGATGCCCTTGATAAGTTCAGAGATTCTCAAAAGAACCCAAGAGAACTAGTCTCACCAAAATAGGTTAACTTGATATTCCAAATCTGTCTTCAAAAGCCATGATGTTCTCTTATATAGTGGGCAACAACCATATTGAGTTTAACCTAAAAGTGCTTACACATAAAAGAAAATAGACAGCCCAATAATCAAGCCCAATAAGCCTTATTACAAAAAGTTTAACTAAATATAAGAAAATAAAATTAAGTGCAGAATTTGGGCCAAGTAAAATAAAGCCTTCATGCATATCCATTGCTATGGATTTTGTGTTAGGACTACCTCGGTCTAAAAATGGTAAAGATTCTATTTTTGTTGTGGTGGACAGGTTTTCTAAGATGGCACATTTCATTCCGTGCAAAAAGGTTGATGATGCAATCCATATTGCTGATTTGTTCTTCAAGGAAGTGGTAAGACTCCATGGGCTTCCAAGAAGCATTGTCTCTGATCGTGATACTAAATTCTTAAGCCATTTTTTGGAGGACATTATGGAGTAAGTTGGGGACTAAACTTCTCTTTTCTACTACTTGTCATCCACAAACTGATGGCCAAACTGAGCATAAAGATGGTAAGAGTAAGGCTGGATATGTGCGAAAACTACATGAAAGGGTAAAAGCAAACATTGAGAAAAAGGGTAGAGAGCTATGCTAAGCAGGCAAATAAAGGAAGGAAGAAGGAGACGAGGATTACAATTTGAGGACAAATTCTTCTAAAGAAGAAGGGAATGATGAGGACATAGGAGGTGGCATGACCAAGACAACAAACTTGGAGGACATACAAGGTCTTGGAGGCCCAATGACAAGAGAAAAAGCTAAAAAGGCTAAAGAGGCTCTAAATCTCTTGGTGACCACCTTACTTGAGACAAGCCCAAGTCTAAAGGAAGAAGAGCCCAAAATGATACACTTAATTCAAATTGAAGACCTTGAAGAATAAAGCCTTCATGCATATCCATTGAGGCTTATTCTTCAAGGTCTTCAATTTGAATTAAGTGTATCATTTTGGGCTCTTCTTCCTTTAGAATTGGGCTTGTCTCAAGTAAAGTGGTCACCAAGAGAATCTTTACAGTTGTATAGGTACCTTCCGTTGGTGGAGTTTTCGTACAATAACAGTTTCCATGCTAGCCTGGGCATGGCACCCTACGAGGCGTTGTATGGTAGGAGGTGTCGGACTCCTACCTGCTGGTCTGAGGTTGGAGATAAGGAGTTGTTTGGCTTGGACTTTGTCCAAGATACTACCCAGCAGATTCAGATGATCAGAGAGAAGCTGAAGCGGGCGCGGAATCGCCAGAAGAGTTACTACGATGTCAAGCATCGTCCATTGGAGTTCACTGAGGGTGAGCACGTGTTTGTGAGACTTTCACTTGTCACTGGTGTTGGTCGGGCACTCGGAGTAAGGAAGCTTAGCCCGAGATTTATTGGGCCATACCAGATCCTTGGTAGAGTATGACCTGTTGCCTACCGGCTTGCCTTACCTCCGAACTTGGCCAACATCCACGACGTGTTTCATGTGTCTCAGCTTCGGAAGTACGTAGCAGATCCATCGCACGTGGTGCAACTGGATGATGTGGAAGTTCGGGAGAACTTGAAAACTCCCGTCGGACCACTCAAGATTCTCGATCGAGGCGAGAAGAAGTTGAGGAGCAAGATCATTGCGATGGTCAAAGTGCAATGGTCTAGAAGAACTCCTGAGGAGTGTACTTGGGAGCGAGAGGACGAGCTTCTCCGACAGTATCCCGACTTCCGAGATAGGTATGTTTCTGATTTTGAGGACAAAATCCTAAAAAGGTGGGGTGAATGTAAGAACCCGCACCGTTAATTAAGAAAATTAATTAATTAATTGTGTGAGATTAGGAAATAATTCCATAATTGACTCTAATAATTATTGTAAGTGATTAATAATGCTGAAAGTCGCTTTTCAGACGAAAAGTGCAGATACCGGTTCTGCTACTCGGTATAAATGCGTACCGATGAAGTATCCCAAAAAATTATAATAAGTGCATGAATATTCCTAGAATAATATATAGGACTGTGATTTCAAGTTTCAAGTTAAAATAATGAGAACTGGAGCCAGAACTGATACTGGCTATGGAAAAGCGCGTACCGGAAAGATGCTGCGAAAAATAAAATAAAAATATGATAAATCTTAGAAAAATGAGTAGGTTCAGAATCCTGAGTTTGGGATTAAAATGCTAAGCGTAGCTATTATTGTTAATACTGTGTGATTAAAATAAGCACATATATATATAGAGGTGGCACATGATCCTAGGTCTTTTGTTGAGCTTCCTACGTGAGAAATTCTGGTGCTTGTGGTCAGCCACTTTGCCTCCTTTCTCCCTCTACATTGAAACTTCAAGAAGTCACCTTTCCTCTTGAATCCTTCACAAAACCTTCATACTTGTGTGTGCTTGAGTCTTGAGTGAGTTAAAGGTGTCCCATTTCTGAGTTTGGTTTCTGAGTTGAGAGGTTTTAGGGCTGTTATTCTGAGTTTGGGAGAGTGGAGCTTTGTTCTTTCCATTTTGAGCTTCAAGGAGCTACCTTTGAGTGTAAGAACCAACCTTTGGTATGCCATTTTCGTTTGCCTTGTGAAGTCAGACTTGAGGAGTTGTTGGTGAGTTCCAAGAGCATCCTTTGCTCTGTTTTGAGCCTTGGGTAAGTTGTGCAACCTTTGATCATGAGTTCTTTGTTTAAAAATGGAGTCTTAGCATGTTTAATGAGTTAAACAAGTAACCAACCTGTATATGAACTTAAAAGATAGTAAAAATGCATGCTTGGACATAGTAATGGGTTAAAAACCCAATCTTGGAAGTGATATCTCGCGAAATGCAGATACTGCATTCTGTCGCGAAATATCCGGATATTGATATCCGGATATTGGTATCCGGATATGGGATCTGTGATACCCGGATATGCATATCCGGATATGGATATCTTGATATGCCCCCGACAAATATCTGGATATTCTGGGTTTTCGAAGAACAGTAGTGGCACTGTTCATACAGAATGCTATTTTGGGTTTGTGGACCCATGTTTAGTCAATGAGGACTTCTGTATTAATTAACTTAAGTCAGAATCTAACTGATTAAGGGCTTATGGCTTTGTGAGGAGCCTAAAGACACGAAACGTAAAGGAAAGGCGTTGTCTTTTTGTCATATGCTTGTTGAGTATGATTATTGATATGACTGTTGGTCCAAAATAGATTGTGATTCTGCTGTGTTTGGGCTTTGTGTTTGTTTGGACTCTTGGGTTGGATAGCTAGCTTGCAAGGTAAGCTTTCGTGTCCTCGGTTTAGCCATTGTTTGTTCCACCATGTCCCATGGGGGGATGGTTTATATGCATGATGTGTTTTCATGTTCTGTCTTATTTAAATGCTATGGAGCTGTTAAGTGCAAAATGCTTATAATATGTATGTGGTGTTTCGCCTAGCCAGGAAGCCATGGGGTGGTCTTGGGGACGGGTACAACATGGGCGTGTACTGTGTGGGTAATAGACGTATTCCTGCACGTCTCTGATCAGTAGAATAGTTATAACACACATGATATGATTATCTGCTGCATTGCACTGGTTTTGGAACTGATATTGAATTATTGCTTTTAGAACTTATATTGCACATGTAAGTGAGCTTGGGGTGGAAGATCCTTGAGGACCCCTTGTCTTACTGAGATTTCTGTTTAGAGATCTCACCCCACGTTTGGGGCGCATATTTCAGGTTCAGGTAATGCGGGGGTTGAGACCTCTAGCGGCAGGAGGCCGGAGCTTAGCTGATATTGCTGTTTATATGATGATATGTCTGAATGCTGGGTTATGCCTGTTGCTTTATGTTATTAGCTTGTTATGATTATTGTTGCTGCTGTTGAGACTGTGTTAAGCTTTGTTGCCTTATTTGGTGAGCATGGGGATTGTCCATGCCACATTGTTTGACTCTGTCTTAGTTTAGATGCGAGTTGTAATAATGTATCAGGATATTGTCCGTGCTACGTGTTGTAGTCCCGTGATTTTTAGATACTCACTGTTAACTTATATTGAGGTATTCCAGTTAGATGTTCATTTGCAATTTACATACAGGGAATGTTTTGGAAATGAATTAAGTAATTCAACTTGGTAATGATAATGAAGTCATAATTGAAAAGAAAAAGATATTCCGAATTTTTAATTAAGTGTGGCTTAATACAATGGCATGTTAACAAACCGGGTATACACGGGGTGTTACAGTAATAGCGCAGCTAATTAAATGCGGAAGCTAACTTTTTCTTTTCAATTATGCCATCATTAATCATTAACCAAGTGGATTACTTATTCTTTTCAAAACATTGCCTGTATGTAAATTGTGATAAATAACTAACTGAATAACCTCGTGGTATAAATAACTGTGTATCTAGTCACAACACTACAACACGTAGACCAGACAAAATCCTGATACATTATATAACTCAAGTCTAAAAGCATAACAGAAATCAATGTGGCATGGACAACCCACATGCTCACCAAATCAGGCAACAAAGCCAAACAATGTCTCAAATGATTAATCATATCATAATATCAAGGCATGTATAAATCCAAAAGCGATAACAGGTAGACATGCATATATCAACTCAGCTCCGGCCTCCTGTCGCTAGAAGTCTCAACCCCCGAGGTGCCTGTACCTGAAAATGTGTTCCAACACGGGGTGAGATCTCTAAAAGAAATCTCAGTAAGACAAGGGGTCCTTAAGGATCTCTTTACCTCAAGCTCACTTATATGTGCAATATAATTTCCAAAACAGTATAATAATATCATTTCCAAAATATGTGCAATGCAGCATATATCCATGTCATGTGTGTAAGAATCCTACTGGCCAGAGAATAAAAATGTAGGGATTACATATGTCTACAACCTACAGTACAAGGAACATCGCTTGCACCTCACCCACGGGTTTCCATCTTGTATGTCTCCACATACTCAGGATTACCGTCTAGGTGGTACACCACATACATATCATATGGCAAAGCACTCATAAACAACTCAATAACATTTCAGTAATCATCACATAATTTCATAAAAACACATCATGCATATTAAACCATCCCTCCATGAGGTATGGTGGAACCAACAATGGGAAAAACTGAGGACACAAAGCTTACCTCTCAAGCTATCAATCCAAAAATGAGTCCACACCAGCCCACGTCACCAAACAACCCACTCACAGTCTGTTTATAACAGAAACATTATCAACATTCAACCTCTAGAAGTTCATTACACTACGATAACATTTCCTTTTTCGTTTACATCCTTTCTAGTTCATAATTTTCAAGCATTAAGCCCCACAATTAAAGGTATTAATGTTTCCCAACAATAATACTGACTTCCTAGGGCATCACGTCCAAATGGGAATCTTCCCACGCATTAAAACTAGTTTCTGGTCATTCTGACAGGGGCTGATCGATTACTAAACAATAGGTAATCGATTACTCCACATGGTAACCGATTACCAAAACAAAGTAATCGATTACTGCACATGGTAACTGATTACCACACGAAAGGTAATAGATTACCACGCAGACAGAACAAAATTCTACAAAATTTTTCTGCATAATCCGCAATACACAAGCTTCCCCAAGGTCCAAGGTTCGATTTTTTACCAAAACAGATGTTCAAAAACACTTAACATGCATAGATTAACAACTCTTAACTTGATTAATCAAAGTTCCTTCTTTTAGTGACTTAAACAAGCTAAAATCATGTATTTTCAAAGGAATGATCAAGGTACCAATGGAGTCTCAATAACTCAAAAAATGGAAGTGATTTGGTGCTCCCGACACAACTCCACCACACTGACTTCACAAGGCCACAAATTTGCGAAACAAGGTTGGTCCTTTATACCAAAAGGTAGCTTCTTGAAGCCTTAAATGACAAGAAAAAGGCTTCCTCAACAAGAACCCAAGAATACAGCCCCTAACCACCACTCACAGCATCTAAACACTCAGCAACAAAAAGCCTCTCACTCCTACAAGGCCTAATACTAAGTGTTTACAAGATTGAGGGGGAAGAACCAATGAGAAAGGTGGTCACTTGATGGTTTTCCATGGAGAAAGATGAAGGTGGCAAGGTGGAGGCACAAGCTTCAGGAAAACTTCACGTAGGAATATGAAATCTGACCTAAAAATCTGTGCCACTTGGTATTTATAGACTACTTAAGTTTAATCCGTCAGTATTAGCATTAATAGCTCCGCTAATCCTTTTAATCTCAAACTTCATATTCTGAACCTAGCCATTTTCTAGGATTTTTCATATTTTTATTATAATTTTTCGCAACACTTTTTCGGTTTGCGTTTACACGCAGTCGGTATAAGTTCTGACATTAGTTCTCATTATTTGGACTCCAAATTTGATATACTAGTCCTAAATATTATTCTATGAATATTCATGCACTTATTATAATTTTTTGAGATACTTCATCGGTACACACTTATACCGTGAAGCAAAACTGGTATCTGCACTTTTCGTCAGAAAAGCGACTTTCAGCGTTATTAAGCCCTTATAATAATTATTAAGTCTTCTCATAATTATTTAATGTCAATTATGAATTTATTTCCTAAACTCATAATTAATTATTTAAATTCTTAATTTAACGGTGCGGGTTGTTACACGCACTCTCTCATTCCATAAACAATGTTATGCGCCAACAACCAAACCAGCAACACTAAGTGGAAAGACACCAAGGAACTCCTACCAATCCTCCTAGACGTAAAAGACCCTTGATCGAAAAATTAAGGTTGACGCTCATTCCACTTGGTTTCAAAGGACCAACCAAAATATGTTGGTGATTCTGACCCTTATGAGTGGATTCAAAAGTTTAAAGCACCAATGACGTTGCCCGGGGAAACTGATTTCCTTTTGTGTAGAACTTTCCCATTCTCCTAGGTGGGAGGGCCCTCGATTAGTACATAAATCTGCCGACCAGATGTATATCCACTTGGGATGATTTAGCAGCCAGGTTCAAGAACCAATTTTCAGGCAAGCCGACTGGCACCAAAGTCTGTACACGCTTCGGAAAAGATATGTCAATAGCCTGGTGAAAACCTTTGATCATACTTCGACCATTTTGACAAGGAAGCAGTATCTATAACACCTCGTATAATTGAAATGCATACTTATAATTAAAATGAGGATTAAAGTATAGGATTAGTAAAAATTCTAAGTTCTAGTTCAAAATACGTCAGAAGGGTAAAATGGTAAATTGACAAATACGGAACCCTAAACTGTAAAGTGATAGAATAAGGCCTCAAATGATAAAAATAACCCTGAAAATGGATTCAAAACGAAAAATTGAGTGGTCAAGCAAGTTTCTAGAAAATTGATGAATAATGTTTTCAACGGATGAAATATTGCGGTACAGTTGCACCGAAAAATGTGTCGAGTGAAATTAGTATTGTAGGATTGAAAATATGTTGGAAAAGGTATTTAGGACCAAGAAATATGATTATTGATGAAATTTGAAGGGTTTTTGGAGAAACGTACCAACGGTGCACAAATCAGGCTAAAACAGTTATTTCACCGAATTAACGGGAAACTCCGGATTTATCTGTTCAAAGGTAATTAAAGGACTTTGGTGAATGTTAAATTTTTGATTTAATGGATAGTTTATGAATTAAGTGGAGATTAGTCGGTTAAGTGAATGATTTGAATTGTGTGAGGTGGCATGTGGGACCCACCCTACTTAAACAACTTAAGAAACATGGTCTTAAACTATTCATCATCTTCCCCTCTTCTCTCTCCAAAAATCGAAACCTCCTCTTGGATTAGGGCTTGGAAGTTGCTCCATCACTCCTCCACCAAAACCACTCGCACTTTAAATGAAATTTAAAGTAAAAAACCCAATGAATCTAACCCACACATCCATTCCTCTTAAAAGACCCTAGATTTTGAGAAATCCTCCCTTGAACCTTGCGAAAATTTGAAGAGATTGGTGTCAATGGAGCTTATTGCTTGAGTTGTGGCTAGGGGAACATTCGTAGGAGTCTTGGACATTGAATTGTGGTAAGTTTCCATATCTATTGGTGGATTTTCTTTGAGATCATAAAATTGAAAACCTAAGCCTATGAAAAGGCAAGAAAAATGAGCAAGAGTGTGCAAAATTGTGTAATTGGATTTGTTGATGCTTGAATCATGTATAAATGGATTGTATGAGTGTGTAATGTATATGGATTGAGAGAAAAATCACTTGGTACCCCTAGAGTGTATACTCGGCCATATAGGTAGATTTTAAGGAAATTATGCAATGTGATGTTTGATTTGATGAATTGAGTTAGTAGGTGCTTGAATCAATTAGTGTGGACCTAATTGAGTACCTTGAACCTTGAAAAGGCAAGAAAAATCCCTAGCCCCATTGATGATACATATACGGCCTTTATAAGGTAATTGTGGCAGAAATTATGCTAACTTATGAATTGTTCAAATTGTGGGGTTGATATGGTATTATGTAAGGTTAAGGAAACCATTGGAGTGATTGAATAAAATTAACAACATAGATATGGTGTTTTGGCCTTAAAGGCCGAATTGTGAACCATATAGGGGGGAGAGTGTATTGCTTTGAATTATGACTTGTTTAACAAGTTGATTGATGATCATGTGTGTGTGATCATTGTAGGTTGCCTCCCTCGGATGAAATCCTTGAAGATTAAAGCTTGGAGCTTGTGGATTTCCTTTGATCCCTGACCAAAAGGATTATGGTAAGTATTGAACCACTTATTGGTATGGTTGTTGGGATAACCAAATAGGTTGTCATTGTGGTACTAAATGATGTTGGAAATGACCTTTTGATGTAGGCATTTTGTGTACAAGTTGAAGCTTGAAATAGCTTGTGATTGAAGCTACCTAGTTCGGGAGCTTCAAAGAGGTAATCTCTTGGTACTGGGGTTAATCCCCATATGTGCTCCACCATGCCCATTGTGGTAGTGGTTGAAAGTTGTTTGATGCAATAGTGTGAATTATGACATGATCATGCATGTGTATGTTGAATGGTATATTTGAGTTTATACTGTATCTCTAGCCAGTAGATAGTTGCCATATGTCGTAGGGGACTTCCACTGGAGAGGCCTCCGTAGGGAGTTTCAGTTAGCCTGGGGCCATAGAGTTGTGATCCGTTGAGGAGCACTCTAGGAATGTCTCAGGAGTTATAGTTATGGGTGCCTTCGAATTATATCCCGAGGATATATTATTGGATGAGGAACCGATTGATATGTCATATGTCGTATGTCGTAGGCCATTGGGCCGTGTGATTTATATGTTATGTTTATAGTTATATTATTGTCATTTTACATCTGAGTGAGCCATTGGGCAGAGTGATCCTCCAGAGCCTTTGAGTTACTGAGATATATTTATATATCTCACCCCGTGTTATGGGGCTATGTTTCATGTGGATGTAGCAGTGCAGGTGTTTTGGGCAAGAGGCCCACTAGTTGATGATGAGGAAAGCATTTTGGAATGCATGATGATCGTTTGTCTTTTTGCATTTTGGGATTTTATTGGATATGCTAGACTTAGAGCATGAACATGTTGTATTGCATGAGTGATGATGTATACCATGCATGGTTGTTGTTCATGTTGTATTTTGGCTAAGTCTAGTGGGTATGTAATTCCTATTATTTGGAGCATATTGATTTAGAAATTATATTTGGTATTGGATAAATGTAATTGAAGAAATATGGATCTTGTGGAAATTAATTATTAATGTATATGATAGGGCAGTAGCCCTATTTTAGGATTGTGATGTTATTCAAATTGATAAATGCATCTAATTGAATCATGTGATTGAAATGAGAATTAAGTTGTCAAATGACTAAGTAATGGATTGTGGATTAAATAAGAAATTAGGCAAATGTGTTGTGGGTTATAAGAGCACCAAGGTATGTTGAACCTTGTGTGCCACCCTTGTCAATTAGGTACAAATTGAAGGATTAGAACACACTTTGAGAAAGTGGGATTAGTTAATAAAATAAAGGAGATGTCGTCAAAATTTCTAAGAAATGATCAGTTTTTAGGCCAACTTTGGGAGATAAAATCTCCCTCCATAGATGTCCAAATGAGGCATGCCATATGTTATTTTAAATCTTGAGGTGCCACCTATGTGGTCCCATAATTTAGTACCATTTAGAGTAATGTAGCATTCTGTAAGTTAAAGGGAGTGAGGACTGCCCAAACTGGACCTGTGCAGGGGCTGCCTCGGGTCCCTACTTTGAAAAATTATATCTCCCTCAATTATTACTAAAATTAGGTTTATAAAACATAAAATTGAATATCTAGGTGTCTACTATTTTGTATAAAAATTTGAGAGCATTTAGTTGAGTAAAATGTTAGGAATCGCAAAAATGGTGAGGGACGTTTGGTTCCCTATTTGGATTTGGTTGGCAGTTTTGCTTGTCTAACTTTAAACGATTATAACTGGAGCTATAGAACTCCAAATGAGGTGTGTGATACCTTGTTGGAAAGGTGAAAGAGTTTAGTTTAACATATTAAAAGATGGAAAATTATTGGTGAGTGTTGCACTCCCAGCATTGAGAAAACAGAAGTGTGCTCTGTTTTAGGATAATTATAAAAATGAGTTTTATGCTAAGTTGGTTTATGGGAATCTCTTAGTAATGTAAAATAAGTTTTGTATGATAATTAGGCAATTATAATACTACCTCCACATTTAGATTTCAGTTGTGATCTCATTTTGTATCATTACATTTTACGGTTGTTTCTAATTGTATACGTAATGAAAATAAAAAGTTTTTCTATATTTAAAAAAAAGTTGTTGTGATTGTAACTGCGCTTAATATCATAATCAATGTTAACATATACCGGTGTACAATGGGCTGTTACAATATCAATTAGAGGATTGGGCCCAAAAGTTCAAGTACATATCCTCATGTCGTGGCTGCAACAAGGACCATTTGCTTATGATATGGTGTTGCGTAAAATCGGCAAGTGCACCGATCGTACCAAGTAATAAAATAGCGAGTAGAGATCGTCTCCACGAGAATTGAGGCACCAAATTTATTTTAACTATTCCTTTCTTATTGGATGAGCAAGAGTTGGTTTGCAAGTAATGGTGTTTGTAACAATTGTGAACTATTCAGTATTTCGTGAATAATTCAAAGAGAAGTTTGAAAACTTAAAGTAAAAAGTTTGAGAGTTTGAGAAAAATACATAAAAAGATATTGCAGTAAAAGACTCCAACACTTTTCTGATCCCCACCTTGTAATATTGATTAATGTTTATATTTAATTACCCAATTGATCAAACAATTCACCATCTAATAATTAATTAGTTAAGCCCTAATCCCTTAGTGATCTTAACTTTATTAACCCTATTAGAATCCTAATCCCTTAGAAATCCTTTTTCAAGTTAATCTTTTAATCCTGTGAATTTTCCACGTTTACAGTTCATGTAGCCTATCCCTAGTGCATACATGAACTATTATTTTACCCTTTTCAGGAACTAGAATCCTAATATTCCTATTGAAAACCCTAACCCTCTCAATCCTAATAGAGTGATCAATTCTAAAAGAATTAAAAGATGAAGAACAAGATAAAATAAATACAATTTTAAAATAATTAAATATAAATTTAACCAAACTACAAGGGGTTCACATAAAGGGTTGTGACCCTTACCACAATAATAAAAAAACTAGCCAGACATATTCATGTCTAACAATTCAAAGAATTGAAAAGAATTCATAAAATAAAATAATAAAACCAGAAAATTGGAGAAGAAGCTTGCTCTGCGCTCTGCCTCCGTCTTCCTCTCCGTGCAAAAGTGTGTTTTTCTCTTGAGGTCAGAGTCTCTATTTATAGAGTCTTTGACCTGGTGGAGAATCTTAATCTAATATTTTCCACATCTCAATGTAATGTTGTCTCTGATTTAAAAAGATTTAATGCTGATTGTCCGCACCTCCCACGCTACTAGCGTGGTTCCCACGCTGTGAGCGTGGGAGTTTTGTTCATAATCCTGGAGCACCACACAACTAGCGTGGTTTCCACGCTACAAGCGTGGGCTTTTTTAGGGTCTGGCGCTACTTGCGTGGTTCCCACGCCAGTAGCGTGGTAGCTTCTGCCTGAATTTGATCTCTGGCGCTACTCGCGTGGTTCCCACGCCAGTAGTGTGGTAGCTTCTGCCTGAAAGGGCTCCCTTCACGCTATGAGTGTCATACCGACGCTGTGAGCGTGGGCCTTCAGTTTAGCTTTTCCTCTTTAGCTCCAATTTGTCTATTTTTCCTATGAAATCAACACAAAATCAGTATGCAATCTCTGATTAAGATTTTGACAAATCAACAGTGATTATCCCTTTTTGCTTAAGATTTAATCAACATTCTTTCTTTTTTTGGTTTAGATTTCCTTATATGCTGAACGCATATCAAACAATTCCCAGATTTGAACTTTGTTGTCCCCAGCAATGTAATAGATTAAAGTTATCAGCAAAGAATAATTCTTTGAAAACATGGAACACAACATCTTAAGAATTTAGTCTGCTATGCATGTATAACTCTCTGTTTAAAACTTCCAACAATGCTTTTCAGTTATATCAAGAATTGAAACTCCAGCATGAATATTCCTCATCAGTTTAAATGTACTTTCATCACACTTAGTGTTTAAGGGTTTCACACTTATCCATCAGTGTAGTAGAAATTCCATAGGCTTGAACTTATTCTCAATTCCTAAGAATGAGGAATCCATTTGACATGCATAGACTGATCAAAAGGTCTTTGATAGGTTGTAACTTGGCCTGGTTTGCGGGTGAGAATCTTTTGGTCAGAAGCTGATTGGAGAGATTGAAATACTGATTTTAATAATACTTCATTCTCTTCTAGGCTTTGCCTCATTTTATTGAATTGGGATTCTTTCCCTTTCTTCACTACATTTTTCTTTTCTTGTTTGCAGATGTTTTCTTTCTTTGCTCTTTTGAGTTGCAAATTTTCTTCTTTTTCTTTTTCTGAATTTTTGCCATATTTTTCAAACCCGTCTTTTGTTTCTTTTTTCACTACTTATCTTTCCTTTGAGAAGCACCTTGACTTTCTTCTTTGATCAGGATTCAATCTCTCTAGGTGTGTCAAGAGGAACAAGATTAAGTAACTTTCATTGGGTTTGAATGAATTGGTTTAAGGCTCAAAAGGGCTTAACAATGGAAATTCTTATAGGTAGGCTGTTTAGCTCTAAGTTAACAAGAATAAAAATGCCCTTATCATTTAAGTAAAGCATGCAAGCCGGAGAAACAATTCAAGTTCTAGAAACTACTACAGTGAGGCCTCTCTAAAAAAAATTCTATTTAGGCTCAAATCCTCATAGTTATAATTCAACTAGAATCGCAATTCACAGTTTCACATCAAGCATTATCAAAAATTTCACCAAAACAGTTATAAAAACCGGCAATCATCATTCTCAGATTAAAACAATTAATTGCTCACAGATATCATGCTTCATCTAACTCAATCTAATTACTTACTGCGTAAGCTTAGAACACTCTGGGACTGCTTGTTTAGGAATTTTCTAAAATTTTTCTCTTTTTCTTTAAAATTGAATCTAACTAAAAACAGCAAATAAAAAAAAATTGAAGGTTAAAATATCTCCCCTTTTTCAGAAAAATTTCTTTTTAGACGTCCTTTCCGTGGTGTAGTTCTGCAGTATTTAGCAAGCCTCGCATAACAGTAAAATGAAAATACTAAAGTCAAGATAAATAGTGAGGACACTGGCGCTGACAGTGTGGAGTTCATGCTGTGAGCGCGGAGCTCACTGGAACTTTTTGATCAGTGGCTCTGAGAGCGTGGATTTAACGCTGTGAGCGCGAAACTCACTGTCTCTTTTCAGTCTTGTGGTGCCACAAGAGCCAAGTTGACGCTGACAGCGCCAATTCTCAGATTTAAAATTTTACCATATGGTCACTAATTCACCATTTACTTAACTTATTAAAAATTAAACTATCCTAAGAAAATAAAATAAATAAAATAAAAACAGAAAAACAACTATTGGGTTGCCTCCCAATTAGCGCTTGTTTAACGTCACGAGCCTGACGTACCCCTTATGATTTATGGTGGTTGGAAGCATGCTACTGTTGATGGCCCAATCTTCTTGATCCAGTATTGTTTCCTTCCATGATCATATGCATGTGGATGAGGATGAGGGTTCTCAGGAACTTTGAACTTAGTCTTCACATGCTTTTCCTTACTCATGGGCTTTTCCATCTTAACCTTTGGCTTGCTTCCTTCATGCCACTGATGAACTTCCTTTTTGTTCCCTTCCTCAGCCTTTTTCTCCGCAATGTAATTGACTTGATTCTTAGGTTGAGAAGCAGGCAATGAAGGAGCTTCATTTATGAATACTTTCAATATTGCTTGTTCTCCATCCACGCGCATTATCAACTCACCCTTAGGTACATCGATCAATGCTCCTGAGGTTGCTAAGAATGGCCTCCCGAAGATCATAGGCACACTGGCATCTTCCTCAATGTCAAGGATGACAAAATCAACAGGAATTAGAAATTTGTCTACCTTGAATAGCACATCTTCCACAATACCATGTGCTTGCTTTGTTGAGCGGTCGACCAGTTGAACATTCATCCTAGTTGGCTTGACTTCATCAATTCCCAGCTTCTTCATCAGGGTTAATGGCATCACATTAATGCCGGCACCAAGATCACATAAGACTTTCTCTATAGTTTTCTTGCCAATGGTGCATGGAATACTGAAGCTTCCTGGATCCTTCAACTTTGGAGGCATGTTTTTCTGCAGGATTACACTGTACTCCTCTGTTAATATGACAGGTTCATCCTCTGTGAGCTTCCGCTTCTTAGATAATATCTCCTTCAAGAATTTGGTATACGAAGGCATTTGCTCCAGAGCTTCTGCAAAAGGAATGTTAATTTGCAATTTCTTAAAAATATCTAAAAATTTAGAAAATTGCTTCCTTTGTTCATGTTGTTTAAGCTTCATAGGATATGGAGGTTTCTCAAAACGAGAGAAATCCCATTACTTCTTTTGAACTGTAGGAGGTTGCCCTTTTGCTTTTTCTTTGCCTTCTTGGATGTGCTCATTCTTGTCTGTAGCAACTTCAACTTTCTCTTTTTCTAGCTCTTCACTTTTAGTAGTGATGGCATTGCAGTGCTCCCTTGGATTCACAATGGTATCACTATGGATTGTTCCTTGACTCCTCTCAGCAAGTTGTCTTGAAAGTTGGCCTATTTGAGTCTCCAAGTTTCTGATGGAAGCATCCTGGTTCTTGTGGTTGGCTCTGGTCTCCATTATGTGATCATTAGTGGTCTTGGCCAGTTGTATCATCGCTTTCTCCAATTCGGATGGCTCTTTTTGTGGCAGAGGAGGAGATTGCAGATAGTTGTTGGATTTATAATCCAAGCCGCTCCCTTGATTCCTCCTTTGAAAGTTGTTCCCTTGGTCTCCATTCTGATTTCTCTGGTAACTTTGGGTATCCTGTGGTGGCCTTGGATCATACCACACTCCATTGACTTGGAATTGTTCAGCTCCATTGAATGTAGGGCACTCATTAGTCTCATGTGGCTCTTTGCAGTACTCACAGTTGAATACATTTACTTTAGATGAGATCTGCATTCTATCTAGCTTGGCGTTCAGACTGGCTAGCTGTTGTGAGATCATCTTTTGCTCAGCTAGTGACGCATCATTGTTCCCCAGTTGTAGAATTCCCCTCTTGGGTTGAGTGGGCTGAACTGGATGAACTTCCGTCGAAGCATTATCGTTCTGTGCCATGTAATCAATCAGTTCCAAGGTCTCAGCTGCCCTCTTCTTACCGATGGTTCCACCGGCTGCTCCATTAACAACCATCCTGGTTTCCAGTGTCATCCCATTATAGAAGACTCTGACCTTCTTCCCGTCTGGAAAGTCATACTGAGGGCATTTCCTGATCAACTCCTGGAATCGGGTCCAGGCTGCACAAAGAGTCTCTCCCGGCTGCTGGATGAAGTTGGTGATCTCGTTCACCAGCTTGTTGTACTTTTCTCGCGAAAAATGCTCAACAAAGAATTTAGCTGCTAGATCATCCCATGTTCGGATACTGTTAGGAGCTTGTCGGTTTAGCCATCAGAGGGATTTTCTGGTCAAAGCAAAGGGAAACAGCCTGAGTCTGATGGCATCGTCAGACACCCCATGATGCTTGGTTGTGTCACAGATTCTCAGAAATCTGTCCTTGAAGTCGTGAGGATCTTCGTAATCCTCTCCACCGAAAGGGTTCTTCTCCACCAGGTTAATCAAAGACGGGTTGATGTCGAAATTGTTGGCCTCTATCTGTGGCCAGACGACACTAGAGTTCGGCCTTGTGAACATAGGAGCCAGAATTGACTCCATCAACTCCGCTACAGGTGGTGGAGGAGGCAGAGGTTGATTATTAGCTACCATCACTAATTCTTTGTGTGGCTTTGAACCTGAGGATTCTTCTTGCTTTCTTTGCTTGGCTTGCTTCCGATTTTTCTTTGCAGTTTTCTCGATTTCTGGATCAAAGTGTAAAGAATCTCGATGAACTTTACCTCGCATAAACTACAGCAAAAAGGTCAGTAACAAACAAAATCCAATAAAGAAATTCAAAAGTAAAAAATAAATTAGGCGTAGTCAATCCCCGGCAACGGCGCCAAAAACTTGTTGCGTAAAATCGGCAAGTGCACCGATCGTACCAAGTAATAAAATAGTGAGTAGAGATCGTCTCCACGAGGATTGAGGCACCGAATTTATTTTAACTATTCCTTTTGTAACACCCCGTATATATCCGGTAATGTTATCATACTATCGTATTAAGCAGCGCTTAATTAAAAATGCAGAATATCTTTTTCTTTCAAATTATGATGTCATTATCATTACCAACTTGCTTATTAATCAATTAATAAAACACTGCCTGTATGTAATTGCAATAAAACAGCTAACTGAAATACCTCATAACATAGATAATATAAGTGTCTCTAGAAATCACGGGACTACCACAAGTAGGCCGGACCAACTAGCAGGTTATACAACTCCCATCTAAAAGTACTAACATAAAGTGTCATGGACAATCCCCATGCTCACTCAAATAAGGCAACAAGCCCAACATCAGTCTCAACAACAACATAATCATAAATAGCGGGAAACATAAACAACATCCAAATCCAGTCATGGCAGCAATACAACATAATATCATAATCAGCTAAGCTCTGGCCTCCTGCCGCCAGAGGCATTAGTCACCATACTTCCTGAACCTGAAATAAGCATTCCCCAAACGTGGGGTGAGATCTCTAAACAAGAAATCTCAGTAAGACAAGGGGTCCTCAAGGATCTTCCACCCCAAGCTCACTTACATGTGCAATATAAGTTTAAAAGCAGTTCATCAACATCATTTCTAAACAGTGCAATGCAACAGAAAATCATGTCATGTGTGTCAATTCTATTCTACTGGCCAGAGAAATGTAGGATTTATATACGCCAAATACCCACACATAGTGTAAGACGCCACTTGCATTCACCCCGGATCACCATATCGTATGACGCCACATACTCAGGCTTACCATCAAGATGAAACAACACATGCATATTAAAAGCCATTACACATAAAGCTCAACAGCTTTTCAAATATTCAAAGCATATAACACAGCATGCATATAACCACACCCCCATGGGACATGGTGGAACCACAACATGGCTAAACCGAGGACACGAAAGCTTACCTTGCAAGCTAACACCCAAAGCCAAGAGTCCATAGCTCAAAGTCCAAATACAGCAGATTCACAATCTGTTATAGACCAATACTATATCAATAATAATGCACCACAAGCATATAACTTAAAGACAACGCCTTTCCTTTACGTTTTACATCTTAAGGCTCCATACCAAGCCATAAGCCCTTAATCATACGACTCTGACTTACATTAAATAATTACAGAAGTTCAACTTCCTCAACTAGGGTCCACAAACCCATAGATCAGTCCTGGATGAACAGTACGCTACTGTTCCTCGCAAACCCAGAATATCCGGATATTCCTCGGAGACATATCCGGATATGCAATATCCGAATATCTCACTGACCATATCCGGATATACAATATCCGGATATTCAGATTCCCATATCCGGATATCTAATATCCGGATATCCAAATCCCATATCCGGATATCACATATCTGGATATTTCTCGGGCAGATATCCGAATATTTCACGACAGAATGCAAAAACTGCATTTCATGAAGATATCCTTCCAAGGTTCCATTTTTAACATTTCCAGAAGCTTAAACATGCATATTAAGGTTCATTTATGTTCATTTGACAGTTGGTTACTTGTTTAACTCATTAAACATACCAAGACACCTTTTTTATTCAACAAAACACATGACCAAGGTTGGTACAACTCACCAAAGCTCAAAACAGTGGAAGAAAGGCTCTTGGAGCTCTCAAATTTGCCTCTATAGGTCTGAACTTCAAGGCACACGAAAATGGTGATCAAGAGTGATCCTTTCACACAAAATTTCACTCCTTGAAGCTCCCACAACCAACATAAAGCTCCAACCACACCAACACAAGGACTCAGCCCCAAACCTTGACTCAAACCAGCTCCCACAACTCAGAAGATGGGACCTCAACCTCCCAAGACACTCATCCAAGTGTTTACTCAACCAAAGAGAAAAAGAAATGGAGCAAAGGTGGCAACTTGGCTCACAAATGGAGGAGAAAGGGTGACAAAGGGGTGGCTGACCTCAAGCTCAGCAACACTCACGTAGAGAAAATAGTGGCACCTAGGGTTAGTGCCCACTAAGGCTTATATAGGCGGTTAAGTCACTTAACACACAGTATTAACTTTAATTGCTACGCTTAGCATTTTAATCCAAAACTTTGGAATCTGAAACTACACATTTTTCTAAGAATTATCATATTTTTCTTATAATTTTTGAAGCATCTTTTCGGTACGCGCTTTTCAAAGCCAATACCGGTTTCTAGCACCAGTTCTCATTGTTTGGACTTGAAACTCGTTTTACAAGTCCTACATATTATTCTAGTAATTATCATGCACTTATTATAATTTTCTGCGATACTTTTTCGGTACGCATTTATACCGACTAGCAGAACCGGTATCTGCACTTTTATTCCGAAAAACGACTTTCAGCATTATTACTCACTTACTATAATTATTAAAGCCTCATAATAATTATTAGGGTCAATTATAGAATCATTTCCTATTTTCTCATAATTTATTAATTAAAATTCCTTAATTATCAGTGCGGGTTCTTACACCTTTCTTATTGGATGAACAAGAGTTGGTTTGAAAGTAATGGTGTTTGTAACAATTGTGAACTATTCAGTATTTCGTGAACAATTCAAAGAAAAGTTTGAAAACTTAAAGTAAAAAGTTTGAGAGTTTGAGAAAAATATATAAAAAGATATTGTTTGCAGTAAAGGACTCCAACACCTTTCCTATTGAAAACCCTAACCCTCATAACACTACCACAATAATAAAAAAACTAGCCAGACATATTCATGTCTGACAATTCAAAGAATTGAAAAGAATTCATAAAATAAAATAATAAAACCAGAAAATTAGAGAAGAAGCTTGCTCTGTGCTTTGCCTCCGTCTTCCTCTCTGTGCAAAAGTGTGTTTTTCTCTTGAGATCTGAATCTCTATTTATAAAGTCTTTGACCTGGTGGAGAATCTTGATCTAATCTTTTCCACATCTCACTATAATCTTGTCTCTGATTTAAAAAGGATTTAATGCTGATTGTTCGCACCTCCCACGCTACTAGCGTGGTTCCCACGCTGTGAGCGTGGGAGTTTTCTTCATAATCCTGGAGCACCACGCAACTAGCGTGGTTTCCACGCTGCAAGCGTGGGCTTTTTGAGGGTCTGGCGCTACTCGCGTGGTTCCCACGCCAGTAGCATGGTAGCTTCTGCCTGAATTTGATCTCTGGCGCTACTCGCGTGGTTCCCACGCCAGTATCATGGTAGCTTCTGCCTGAAAGGGCTCCTTTCACGCTATGAGCGTCATACCCACGCTGTGAGCATGGGCCTTCAGTTTAGCTTTTCCTCTTTAGCTCCAATTTGTCTATTTTTCTTATGAAATCAACACAAAATCAATAATATGCAATCTCTGATTAAGATTTTGACAAATCAACAGTGATTAATGCCCTTTTTGCTTAAGATTTAATCAACATTCCTTCTCTTTTTGGTTTAGATTTCCTTTTATGCTGAACGCATATCATATAAGCCCGCCATGAAATAACTGATATTGACGAGGTTAAGCAAAAGGCACAATATTTTATGTGGATAGAAGAGTATAAAGGTAGCAAGAGAATATAGACTAGAAAGTGAAAGAAAGCCCAGCAGAAACAATGAAGGAAAATCCAACAGAAACATAAAGTCACTAGTGTAATAAAGCATCAACATAAATAAAATATGAATTCATCCATATATATAGATGACACGAGCTGTCGAACTCGTGCAAATTAAAAATTATTTTTTAATTAGGGTTAAAAAATGGCCAGTGCAAGTGAAATGCTAAGTCGTGCTCAAGGAAATTGTTTTGCTGCAAGTCGGCTTATCAAGCGAATTTGAAAGGGGGGTTCATAATTAAAGAGGCAGTCAAAATTTGGAATAAAAATTCGTAATTAAAAATAACCAACCTAAGGTTTGGGATCCATGGACATCTTCTTCCTTCGGATAAGAAAATATCAGAATCGTGATTGATTTGTCAATCGGATCAGAATCCTTATTTCCAATTGACAACCCTCTCTAAGCGATCGCTCCATATTTGATCAAAGACAATGCTTCTACTCATACAATCGCAGAGTATCAGCCCGCTTGATTTAAGGTCATAGGGTCAATCAACCTAATCATCAAATCTGATGATTAATCCCTTTCCATAATCGCAATCGCGAACCTCAGATTGATCCACGATCGCACGATATCAATATGAGTTTTTTGGAAGGGAAACAAAAACGATTAAAATAAACGCAGACCCTAAAGACTAATCCATGGAATCCGTTACCCTAGGTTGATTAAAAGGTTCTTCACCTCGC